>NC_056729.1:1348011812-1348237503 GCF_019279795.1 Protopterus annectens | reverse complement strand
AGGCCATACATATCTTGTTTATGTACATAACATTAGGCCATCCCTCCATCATGCATGCTATGCCTGTGATACTGTCTATCATTTCTGAACATATCCATCATGACAGCTTTGCATTACACATAATTGACATAGTCACCCCTACTGCGAGGGATACGTGCACGTCGTGCTCACATTCCGTATGACATCAACGGTATATGCCCATGCACATGTGTGCTGTGACACTATACATACATGTCCTATCCCCTGCTGTGGCACTTCATTGTTCGATATCCACTGACAGCATCAGCGTGGGTGGTGGCATTGTTCTGTGTTTGGAATCCCTATGGCGGACCTTGGGTTATCACGGCTGTGTACATGTTGTCCCACTGCTGTGCACACGTTGTCCACAGTCGTTGGTATGCTCCGCGGCTTAGCATTACATAACCACCTTTCACCACTCTCTGCCTAATGGACAGGTATCTTTACTTACACACATCGTTCACATACAGTGCAGATTAGTCATACGTATCATCGTTACACAGCAGTACATCTCGTGGGTTGGACATACCTTTCCGCCTTTTGCTTCTGTATTCGTCAATATTTTCCTGTAAATCCTTGCTTTCGGTTCACTTTGTGTTCGGTATGAACATACGGTTTGAATATCCAGGAGTCCTCCTTTATTCGTCGTCACCTGAGGCATGTGGGTTCATCACGCCAATAGCTGTTCCTCGGTGTGCAGTTATGCGATATCACTGGTGATCCTCCTCCATTCAGACGTTACCCATAAAACTAGGCCATGGTTCATTCCTCGTGTGGCCGTTGGTTATTTGCACTACCTTCGTGGGGATGGTATGTATTGTATCATGTTTGTGTGACTGCATACGCTATGTGTGGTGTCAGGTACATTACGCTGTGGTGTTAGCCGTGGATTGTGTGTGTTGGGTATGGTATTCTGTTCGACATGTGGGTGTCCGTGTCCTGGCGGCGTCTGTCGATGGCGTTGTGCATTCAGATGTGTAACATAGCTGTTATATTCCTGTACACAACGGATGCAAGGATGCATCAGCTGCTGCTAGTGTTTCCCACGCAGCTTGTTGCGGATATGCCGCTGTCATTGACTGCCTGTATGTTTTTGCTACGGTTTTGGCTGTTATCCCTTTGATATGTGCGATGGGGTATATCTGCGGATGTGGGTGACGGGTACGGGTGTGGGTCTTGCATTTATACATACAAGATATGCTTGTGTGTGTGCTCCATCCCTGCTTGGGGAGCTGCAGGTTACCTGTCTGTTGTTCTGGGAATGTTTGTTTTGTTGATGTCGTGTGGTGTCGGTATCGCCTGCATGTGTGCTTCCTGCACGTATTCCTCCTTCACATTGGTTATATATCTGCGGATGTTCGTCCGTGCCTACTATCCATTGGCATTTTGTCACTGATAGTTACGGTGATTGTGGTCCTGTACTTGGGACGGCCTGTATGCTACTGGTAGCCTCCTATTCGTCTGGCGCTTGCTTACTTAACGGTCGTGGAACACACAGCGGTATTTACGGGACCGTAAGTGTCCACGATCGGTGCCGAGATAGCACATTCGTATTTTCGCATACATGCCTGATGCTGTGTATCGTTGCCGCCGTATCGTCTTGAGTCTACCATTTGGCCGCCATACATACGGTCATGGTTTGTACATGCGTCCTTTGCATCTCCTGTTGGCTATGGCCCTGTGGTACATTCTGGGACATTTCCGCTTTGCATCGTTTTACGTCGCCACGCCTAGCCACTGAGGAGATGTCAGTACTACATTGTGGGTACTGCAGTACATACGACAATGGTTCCAGTACAGTATGCCTACGCATGTTATTACACTACGCCTGTGACATGTCACCTACATACACATTTTACAGTGGCACACACATTACACACACACAGCGGAACACACGACAACCTCACCTCACACATACACATATTGCCGCCATAGCTCTCAACCTTCCATTTCCAAAATGAGGAACACACACATTCATAATGTGGAACAAATGGGCAAAATGTGGAACACATACTAATGGCTTACTAACAACTTCAGCTAAGAAGGTCATAGGTTGGTTAAAATATGCTGATTTACTTACAAAGAAGAACCTTTAATGAATTACTATGATTAATTTCTATTTACCAGGATTTCATTTAAATACATTCCTAACAATGAATGTGTGACATACTATTTCAATGTGGAACTTTGAGGAACTGCGAGGAACATGAACTGTTTTAGACCCCAAATAAGGTACGTTCCTCATAATGACGTACACTTGACAGGTATGATTGCCGCTTTCACACCGACGGTTGCACACAGTACCTAGGTTGGCCGCATCGCTGGCGGCGGTGTGTACCTCCGCACTCATATCCTATGGATATGACATGCACATATCCCGTTACTGTACCATGGCCTGGCGATCATCCCGACCCGCGGATATGTGTTGATGCAGGTTGACATTTCCATGGCTGGCGTTCCCTGCTCTGCCCACCCTCCCGGATGATCGGGTTGTCATTCACTATGTTTACTATGTGGAGAATTCGCGTCTTACTTATCTGTAAACTTGCATCCCTGGGTTCCATATTAACCTGTTGTACTTTATATCTGTGTATGTGTACATATATTTCTACGTGTGTACTGATATCTATTTCCGTATCTGTGTATGCACATAAGTACATATGTAGTCGACTTGCGGCGACAGTGGCAGCATACGGCTACGCCGTCTGCTGTAGAACCGGCGTGCGGTTGAGGTGTTGGCGTTCCATGCTCTGCTGGCTATTGGGTGTGCAGTGTTTGGGTGGTGCCTTTGTTGGAGTCACACATAGGTCCGCCCATACGGTACACATTACGGGCGGACATGTTTGTGTGGCATCCATTTCACTGTGTGTGCAGGTAAGGAGGTGTCAGTCCATGGGGCCTACACTGTCAAAGTATGTGCTATGCGTTCCCTCTTTGCCAGGGCGTAGGCATATTGGGTACGCCTCCGTCTACATACTGGGGCTGGCACAGTGTGTTCATGGCGCTGAACGCCCTGTGCCTGTGCTTGCCTTGGCAGTTGTGGCGGGCTTGGTGGCCCTACACCATTATGTCCCTGCAGCAGCTGTTTCCGCAGAATCATATTGTGTAGCATACAACATACTATGAATATGTGGGCACATGTGCCTGGAGAGTACTGCAAGGCTCCACCGGATGTATCCAAGCACCGGAACCGTGATTTCAACATCCCAAACACACACTCTATGATTATTCTGGTTTGTGCGTGTGCCTCATTATGGCGTTCTTGCATGTGTGTGTGTGCATTTCTGATGGGTGTCATCATCCACGGCTCCAGTGCATAGCCAGCATCCCCCACAAGGTGACCTTGTGTGATGTCCCCCCTGGCAAATACCTGATACAGCTGTGAGGCATGCCAGATATGGGAGTCGTGGTAGCTTCCAGGGCTGCCAGCACACACATCCATGATAATGCCCTGCGCATTGCACATGACCTGGCAATTGATGGAGGGGTATCCCTTGCGGTTTATGTAGCGTCTACCCTGCTCCCCGGCGGTGACTTGATTTCTATGTGCGTACAGTCTATCGCACCCAGTACCTCCGGGTATTGTGCCACACGGTGGAAGTGGCGCATATTGCTAGCCACCTCCACCTGAGATCTGGGGAAGCTTATATACTCATGGGCATGTCGTAACATGGCATCCAGGAACTGGTGTAGTACCCTGGATGCTGATGCCTGTGAGATACCCATTATATCCCCGGTTGGCCTTTGAAAGGTACCTGTAGCCAGTATTCGCAAGCTCACTCATACCTTTGTGTCCACTGGGATGGGCTCCCCTCTGTTGTCTCTTGTTCTCAGGCGTGGCCGGCACAGCTCCACTATTTGCTGTAACGTGTCCCTGTCCACCCTGTAGCGCTCTACTATCTCCAGGTCTTGCAGCCCCTGGTAGGTCACCCTTGGTCTGAACACTCCCCTTCTCCTGTGAGGCCTACGGTAGTTGTCGGCACCTTCCTCCGCAACTCCGTCTGTCTCTGACACATACCTATGCATCACGGCCACGGCTGCACCCAACATATACATATTAAAAGTTCCCCGTGTGTTTACACCCTACGGTGCGGCGTTTGGGAAATCGCGCTGTGTGCTGTGTGCATTCACACTTTATACTGTTGTGCTGTATACCCGGTGATGTCATTGGGTGTGTCTGTGCAGCCGTATCTGTGGGGTATCTTCGGTGTTTTACCGTTGCAACTGCAACGGTATTGCCTTTCGTGTTACATTACAGTTGCCTGCATTGGCTTAGCTTTACATCTTACATTACTGTTTCTGCACGTTGCACCTACTATTGCCTGCAGTGCATCCTGCAGGCACATGGCATATGATGCATTTTGTCTGCCGCCGTTATGCTACCTCTGTACTTGGCTGTGCTATTTCGGTTCTTTGCTCTTTGCATTTCTACTACATCCCCTACTATCTTTGCATTCCTATGCCTCCCCTTTCCCGTTTTGCAGGAGTCTGCATGCAGAGTTGTCAGCTGCCGCCGTTTGCCCTTCCTGGATTGATTGGTGTTGATTGCTCATTACGGCTCCAATTACACTGCTTCCGCATTTCCTCATATTCTCCGCGTTACCTTCCTATATCCGTGGTTGTTGACGGGGAGGCCGTCACATGACTGGGTTGGGAACGTAGTCATCCTCATGCACATGCATCTATGCGGGCATTATGTACTCTCAGCGCATCTATTTCCTCACACGCCAATCCTGCTGCTGTGATGTGCATTGTACAGCCCATGTTTGCTGGCCTCCAATGTGCTTCCTCCTACAGTGGCACACCCTCTGCGATTGACATGTATCCCGTGTAGGCCACTCCTCGGTGTACTACCGCTGCGCTTGCTCCATCCTTACACGGCGCGGTTTTGCGATTCACTATTATCTGCCTCATTTGCATGGCATTGACTGCTAATACATGGTTACGGTGCCGAACACTGCCGCCACTCCTTGACAACCCTTGTGCTGGGGTTGAGGCTTTCCATACATACTATGGTGTGTGGTGGCTGTGCATCTGATGTGTATTATACTGCTCTTTTAGGACATTCTCATATTATTTAATTGTTTTGCACCTTCTGTGCACATATCCAGGGGTTCTGCTGTGGTTTCTGCGTACATAACATTTATGTCATTATTTACAGTTTGTGCATGTTTTCTTTGGACATTCTCGGTGCCTTTCGCCATTGGCATATTGCACCTGTATGATACCTGACGTTGACAGCCTTCCATTACTCCTTGGTCATGTTTGGCTAAATGTAAACCGTTTTTTTTGGTTTACATTGCGTCTACGCCACGCTTCGCCCAACTTTGTGGATCGCTATTTGCCTTCATTTGCATGGTGCAATACCGCACACAGTGTGATTAGCATACCTACGCCGGGGGTGGCGCAGGTCCGGCGCACGCCGGTAGTGCACGTGGGATTGATTCATACCTGAATCGCTCGGTGGCCATATTTGGCTTTATAACGCCGACGCTATGCGGGCGCCTGGCGCAAGGTTCATGAATCCCGGGGATACTGTATTTTGGTTTTAATAGCATTTCTAAGTAAATTGTATTTCTGTTTGTTGGCATCAGTACTGGATTTTCTCCAGGTTCCTCATACTGTATCCCTGTTTTTCATGAACTATTTAGTTTCCTTTGTTAGTCAGCGTGCTGGTTTTTATTTAATTCTTTTGGGCCTTATTTGTGTGCACTCATTTAATATTTCTAGAAATATTGTGTTAAAGAGTGCTACTGCTTCATCTAATTTAAATGTGTTTGGCACCCCCAGTTTACTAATTTGAAGAAGTTTGTAATGAATATATCTTTGTTGAAGGCTGACAGATTGTGAGCAAGCTTCTAACATTGTTTTTGTTTATGAATGTGCTGTTTTATTGCAAGTATAGGCAGGTGTTCACCAAGGGTGTCAGTAATAGTACTGATGCAGTTTATTTTATCTGGTTTATCTGTAAGGATGCAATCTAATGTGGAATTCCTATTAGTGGACTTATTATATCTGAGATTAATTGGATAAACCCATATACGTTTAATGCATTTGTAGGGTTTTCATTATCTATGGTTTGCCAATCAATATTCATGTCTCCTAATATTATGGTTTCTTGATAGATACTGATTGATGTCCAGAAGAGAAATTCCTCAGCAGTGTTTATGTTATTACCTGAGGAAAAATTCTTTGGAGTCTACATGGGGTATAAAAATACATTCATAAAATTGTATTTTTTTGGCAAATTAGTGGTAGATCATTAAAGATTGAAGTTAGAAAATAATGACAGACATTTGAGCTTCAGATTTCATATCCTTCAGAAAATTCATGCTAATGCAAAACCTGTTATTCTATCAACTTACCAACTTTGTAACAGCAATATTTAAAAAAAGTATCTATTTTGGGCCTCTGCCCCACTTTTATTTATGGCTTTGTCCAGATTTCTTGATTGAGAGGTATGTGTCGTTGTTACACCAGAATTATCTCAATCCAGGCATAGGAGCTCTACCTGTGCAGTGGAATGGTCATTATATCTGCATTATCTCCACCCAAGATTATGGACAAGCTTCTGAGGTCACTGGCCCAACAAGAAATTCAATTTCTTCTTGGAATCAAAACACAGTGAGAAACCCACATGAATTTGGGGAAAACTCATGTTGTTCCAAACTATGCATGTACATGGCTCCAGGCTCTTTAACTGACTACTGAAATCTGCAGTATAGCTCCAGCTGTTTATGGCACTCAGTATTACAGGCAGTTTGGCTTCCCATCAGGTACTACCAACAGTTCAAAAAAACAGATGTGAGAAAAACAGATATAGCAGTCTATGAAACGAAGACAAAAGTAGCATTGATCATTGAAACTGCTATACCGAGTGACTACAGTGTCTAATATACTGAGAGGCACAGAGTCATAAAATACCAGGATTTGCAGGCAGAAATGAGGGCAATGTGGAAGAAAGATACCCAGACAGTTCCAGCAGTAGTAAGAGCAACAGGTCTTATAAAAATAATTTACAATCATACTTAGATATGTTACCAATACATGTAACTCCATATGAATTGCAGGAGTCATTACTGGGCACATTGCAGGTGCTGGAAACAGCACTTCTGGCTAACATCAAAGATTGAAACAATACTGATTTCATGAACTTTAATCATACTTTGACTTAGGAATGGGATATATTCCTGTCATGGTATTAGAAACCCAAATGACTTGGAGAAATTAAAAAAGACACAATCCTTCTGCCTTGCCAAGAAGCTTAGTCAGTTCAATGAAAATCTTTCACTCCAGCACTAAACCAGTCAATGTACGACAGAAACATACTTTAATATTGGCTGTGTGGTGATTCATATACATCTAGTTTTCTTCCTAAGAGTGATTATCCCATGGTAGGCAACTATTTATTACAGTGTTATATCTACTTACTCATTTAACTTTTTTTTTCTGTAATACATATGTTACTTACATGTGGCATTGCAGCAAAAACACATATTACAAGGTATGAGATATGCATGGAATTACTCACATGTGCCATGTGTGATCACTTAGGCTTTGAATTCACAATCAGAACACCATTAAATGCAAGTAAACCCAGCCTTACCTTGCAACTGTACCATGATCTATTCCAGACTGGATTACTGCAATGCCCTTTACCTGGGGGTGCTAAACACTGAGCTTGATCACTTGTAGGTGACGAAGAACTCTGCAGCCTAGTTACTTAGATTACTCATTAACAACATACTTAACCTATTATGCACAGTCTCAGCTGGCTACCAGTTCAGTATAGGATCATCTACAAGATCCTAGTGATTGCTTACTTGTCTATTCATGCCCTAAGTCTCTGTTTTTTTAAGAAGACTGATGTATCTTAACATCCCATATGGATCTTGTGATCTACCTCTGAGGGTCTGCTGGCAGGTCCATGGTTAGGCCTTGGAATCATGGGCTTTAGATTATTTTTCTATCAAGTCACTCACCTGTAGAATTTGCTATCATAGTCAGTTTGCGAATGCCCATAGCTGACTGGTTTAGACAGGCATTCAAGGCTTATCTTTTTGTTTTGAAGGCCTTTGATGGTAAAATATTACTATAATCAGTAAGCATTTTGATCACCTGTTGTTGTTCCTATGTCTTATGTTCATTTACATTATACCTATTCCTTGAAAAATAGAAGTTATGTACTTACCATAATGTTCCATGTGAGTTGTTTATCTCGCCTTTATTCTCACTGATGGGTTTGGAGCCGATCCTCGGCTCCGACACGGCTGATAGCAAAGTTCAAGGTTTGCCAGTAGCTCGAGACCAAGCCCCTTATCCCACAATGCACTGCTGGAATTACCTCAGATCTTGTTTGCTGCGAGTAACAATATTTACATATATATATATATATATATATATATATATATATATATATATATATATATGTATGTATGTATGTATATATATATATATATATATATATATTCATTCCATTTTATGTATTTCTACCAAGAACACTTCCCAAAGGGGAAGAAGAAATATTGAATAACCAGGATGATACTAGCCTCTAAGCCAACAGTCAGCCAGGAGGGGGAAGGAGGGAGGGACGTGAGAATAAAGGCGAGATAAACAACTCACATGGAACATTACGGTAAGTACATAACTTCTTTATGTGAAGTTGTTAAATCTTGCCGTTTATTCTCACTGATGGGTAGCATCCCTAGCACCCTCAACCCTGGGTGGCTCATGGGAGTATGTTTTCAGTACCATAGATCCAAAGGAAGACCGGTCCCTTGAAGCTTTATCTACTTTGTAATGAGTGATAAAGGTATGAGGCTTAGACCAAGTGGCTGCAGCGGAAATATTGTCAAGGGGCAATTTAGCTTGAAAAGCAAAAGAGGTAGAGACAGCTCTAGTAGAATGAGCTTTTGGTTTGTGTGCTAAAGGCATGCTCGCATTTTCATAAACAAAGGATATACAATCGCATAACCATTTAGATAAGGTTGTTTTAGCCACTGGATTGCCTTTTCTTGCTTCTGAGAAGGATACAAAAAGTTGGTCTGATTTCCTAATATCCTTAGTTCTGTCAAGATAAAATCTGAGCTGTCTGTGAACATCAAGTTTGTGCAGCATATATTCCAATTTGCTAGAGTGGTTGGGGAAAAAGACTGGCAGTTCAATGACCTGATTGATATTTGACTCCGAACAGACTTTAGGTAAAAATGAGGGGTTTGTTCTGAGAGATACTCTATCAGCATGGAAAATCATGTAGGGTGGTCTGATAGATAATGCTTGAAGTTCTGACACACTGCGGGCAGACGTAATGGCTATAAAAAATATTGTTTTCCAATATAAAAATTTAGATCTCAAGAAGATGCTGGTTCAAAAGGAGGAAGAATAATTTGATTCAGCATAAGGTTTAAATTCCAGGGAGAAAAGGGAGTTTTGATCGGAGGTCTCATATGAAGGACGCCTTTAAGGAAGGTTTTAGATAATTTATGGCTCATAGTATTTGAGCCACCAAGACCAAGGTGAAAATTAGAGATAGCAGCTAACTGAACTCGAACTGTAGCAGCTGCTGCCCCTTCCTTAAAAATGTTTGTCAAAAATTCCAAAATCAAAGAAAGTGAAGCTCGGAAAGGGTCAATGTTCTCTGCGCGTTGGCACAAATTGAGAACCTTTTCTATTTACTGCCATATAATTTCCTGGTAGATGGCTTGTGAGAAGACAAGAGAATCTGTCTTGTATCTTCTGAAATTGAATGAAGCCTGGCAATTAGGGGAAGTGGATTAGCCAAGCAGTCAGTCTCAGGGACTGCAGTGAAGGATGAAGGTCCCCTGACGGGTGAGTCAGAAGGTCCAGAACTGGGTCCAGGATCCATGGATCTTCCAACAGATGATGGTGGAGAAACAGAAAACAAATTTGTCAAGGCCAGTAGGGGGCTATGAGTATAACAGTCCTTCCCAGCGATTTTGCTTTCTGTAAAAATCTGGGTATTAATGGGAAGGGTGGAAATGCATAAAGGAGACCCGGGGGCCAATCGTGTAAAAGTGCATCTCTCAGGGGATGACCAGGAGGTGGTATTAGGGCAAAGTAGTTTCTGCATTTTGAATTGATGTGGCTGGCAAAAAGGTCACAGTAAGGCTGGCCCCATTTGTGGAAAATCAAGTCCGCAACTTGTTGTTTGAGAGACCACTCAGAGGAAGTAATATTGCCCTTCTTAGCTTGTCCGCTATCACGTTGGATTTCCCCGGGATGTGCATTGCTAACAGAAAATGCTGGGACAACACAGCCCATTGCCAGACCCTGAGGGCTTCTCAACAAAGGGGGTAAGACTTGGTTCCACCCGGCTTGTTCAAGTACCAGACTACTGACATGTTGTCGGTCTGAATTGCAATAGTCCCTAGAGGGAGAGAGTCCTGAAAGTACTGCAACACCAGAAGTACAGATCTCAACTCTAGAACATTGATGTGCAAATGTGATTCTTGATCTGTCCACGTGCCTTGGGCAGTCTTTCCCTGAAAATGCCCCCCCACCCTATCAGGGAAGAAGCGTCCGTGGTCACAGTGGCTACTGGGGGGGGGGGGAACAAAGGGTCTTCCATTTGTGACATGAAGAGATGTCAACCACCACCGAAGGTCTCGCCTGCAAGAATCAGTGATAAGAATCATGTGGTGCATCGGTAGTTTCTGGTAAAACCACTGAGCGAAGAGGAGCCATTGAAGAATTTGCATATGCATCCTTGCGAGTGGTATAGCCAGGATTGCTGCCGCCATCAAACCTAGTATCTTCAATACCTCCACTGCTGTAGCTTTGTTCTTTGACACCAGTGAGCTGCTGATTTGGCAGAGAAGAGAGACTCTTTCAATAGGGAGAAGTAGAGTGGTAGTTGAGGCATATAACTCTGCTCCTATAAAAACGGTATGCTGCGATGGCGATAAGGCAGACTTTCCATAGTTGATTGTAATGCCTAATTGATGGCAGAGTGTCAGAGTGTACTGTGTTGCCTGAGCCAATTGATGCCTGGTGGTAGCAGTGAGGAGCCAATCGTCTAGGTATGGAAACACCTGGAATCCTAGACATCTCAGGTGACCCGTGACCACTGCCATGCATTTGGTGAACACTCTGGGGGCTGAAGTGAGATCAAAGGGCAGGGCTCGAAACTGGTAATGATTGGCTCCCAGCCAGAAGTGCAGATCTCTGGAGCATCTGTTCATCTTTATGTGATAGTACACGTCCTTGAGATCTACAGAGCACATGCAATCGCCCTTCCCTAAGAAGGGAAGAATGGACTGAAGCATGACCATTCGGAACTTCTCTTTCTTTACGAACTGGTTGAGTCTGCTGAGGTCCAAGATAGGTCTCCAGTCCCCTGTTTTCTTTGGTACCAAAAAGAATCCGACTTGGTCTGCTGGGACAGGTTGGATGACTCTTTTTTCTAGCAATCTGCAGACATCTACAATTGCTTGTTCCCTGAGATTGGGTGGAACATCTGGGATTCTCTTTATAGGAATGGGAGGGGAAAAGAACGGTATGAAATATCCTCTGGAAATGATGCTTTGTACCCAAGTATCCGATGTTATGTTTAGCCAGGCTTCTGGGTACAAAGACAAGCAACCCCTGACTGCCTCCAGAGCCGAACAGTCGGGCCCCCTTTCAGAGGTGCTGGTAGGACTGACCGGAGAACTGACCCCTGTCACCCTGTTGTTGCGGACTCCCTCTGCCACGGGGATGGCGTCTTCCGTTATAACCCCCTTCTCTGCCTGTAGAGGGGGTTT
The DNA here is from genome assembly GCF_019279795.1 of Protopterus annectens. Taxonomy (NCBI): domain Eukaryota; kingdom Metazoa; phylum Chordata; order Ceratodontiformes; family Protopteridae; genus Protopterus; species Protopterus annectens. Next base: position 1,348,225,723 of record NC_056729.1, on the reverse strand, counting down.
CTCCATGTGTGTCCTGAAAGGATGCCTGAGCTTTTTGGAACCACATTTTCCCTCCCCTAGGGCCCTTGGGGTAGGGCCGAATAGGGGTCAAAAAACGGACTCCGACGGCAGATAAGGTCTTGCCACCCTGCTCACACCTGGTTAAAGTTTCCTTTACTTTGGGCCCAAACAGTGATGAGCCATCAAATGGGGTATTAATAAAGGAAGACTTAAAGGGTTCTGCAAAGGAACAGAGATGCATCCAGGCTTGTCTTTGAAGAGCAATGCCTGAACTAGCGGCTCTACTCGAACCATCAGTTGCATATGTTATGAGACGCATGGACGAGTTTACCACTGAGTTTAGGGTAGCGAGCTGGTCGTTGACTTTGTCAGCCACTCCTGCAGCTACCGTACCCTGGAGAGTATCTCCTAGCTCTTCCAGGAGGTCTCTCTGTAGTTTTGTAAAATGGATTAAGTAGTTCAGTGATCGCAGAGAAAAAGTCGTTGAACTAAACATGCGCTTCCCATATCTATCCATAACCCTAGAATCTCTGTTAGAGGGATGGATAGAAGAGGATGTCTCAGATACTTCCTTTTTGGTGGCTGCAGCTACCACCATGGCATCAACAGGCACTTCCTTTGTCAAAAATGGCTTGTCCACTGGGGCAGATATGAATTTATTGGGTCTATGAGGGACAGGTTCTATGGCCTCTGGTGACTCCCATGCCTTAGGAGAGATCAGTTTCATGAGCTCATCATAAGGTGGAGACACCCAAGAAGTGGAAGGTTGAGACCCAAACGCCTTCAAGAGCATGGACTCATCCTCAGTAGGGGTCTTGGACTGCCAATTGCCCCTCTGACTAAGGATCTCTAGTATCTCTGCAAAGGAGATATCCTCAGAGGGGGATTGAGGGGACCCTTCTGACTCATCTAAGTCCGTGTCAAATGTCAAAGACTCCTGTGGGGAGTCTAAGTGCCTCCTCTTGCACAGTCTCTTCCTGGGCACCTATTCAGTGGGGGGATCTGGGGAGGTCTCAGAAGAGCAGGAGACGGCCTGTGGGGATACTTGAGGCTCAGGGCCTCTACGCTTAGAAGGACCGGAAGATGAAGAAGCAGACACAGGAGCTTGAGGGGAGAGGGAAAGCTGAACTGATGCTGATGTTGTCTTTGGAGACAAAACTCTCCTCATAGCATTAAAGGCACCATGGTTCCAATGAGAAGGAGTGGACGGACCCGAGAGTAACGTCCGATCCTCCCTCACCAAAACCCTAGGCTCCGAGCCCGAGGTAAGAGCCGAGCTCATCAGAGCCGAAGTCCCGAGAGGAAGAGTCGGCACCGACAAGTCAGTTCGACTATCCTCCCCGGACCCAACGGGAGAGCATCGTCTCCTAGAGCCCATGGTCGGCGTCGAGGACATCCAAGTAGATAGAGCCAATAACACCGGTGCAGGTATCGGCTCCAAGGGTTCGACCACCATCGGTTCAATTTCCTTCAGCTCAGAGAGTCCAGTATGGCTCGGAGGAGGAGTAGACAAATCCAGTTCCATGGTCTTCAGTACCGACGAGCTGGTCGGGGCCGACAACAATTTGGCAAGTCCGGGTGCCTGTAAAAGCTTCTGCACTAGCCGATCCATGTCCAAATCTGAAAGGCTGACTGAAGACTTAGCTGAGTGCACTGAAGGTGCTGACTGGAGCAGAGGTGAAGAAGGAATTTCAGAGACTGGCTCCAATACCGAGAGCTGGCTCCGAATCAAAGGTACAGTTGGTTCCGATGACTGTGGAACCGATGACCCTCCTTCTGAAATCTTAGCCTTTTTTGAGACTTTATCTGAAGACTTTTTGAGGATTTGGAGGATGTACTAGTACCCTCATGGCTATTCAAAACTTCAGAAAAAGATTGCTGTAGCAATCCCCTGTCTATAAGTTTCCTCCTTCTCTCCAAGAGGACTCTTGAAGAAAAGGAGTAGCAAATGGTGCAGGTGTCTTGGAGGTGTTTAGCCCCCAGACAATAGACACATTGAATGTGTCCGTCAGTGATGGACATTTTCTGCCCACAATCTGGGCATTTTTTGAATCCCGATTTAGGATGGGATTTCTCCTTATCATCCAACATCTTTAAAAGAAACAACAGTAAACTGCAAAAGTTAGTAAAGTCCTTAGTGACTGAAAGATTCACACGCAACTAAGCCCAATTCGGGCACTATCTATAACAGTATTATATAGATACAATATAGGGCTAAGAAGCCCACAGAAAAAGCCTGACTATTATAAAGATTAATAGTAGAAAAAAGGGCTAAAGGCCCACACAACAAAGAAGCAAACAAGGCCCTAACTTTTAAACTATTTATAAGTATTTAACTATAGAGTAAATATAAAAATACCTAATACTAAAACACACTATATTTTTTAAACAAAAAAGAAAACTTTTTATAGACTTGCTGTTAATTTTTCCCAGAAAATGGTCCGAGCTAGCTGGATCACCGAGATCTCTCTTGCCACCAAACTAGATCTGAGGTAATTCCAGCAGTGCATTGTGGGATAAGGGGCTTGGTCTCCAGCTACTGGCAAACCTTGAGCTTTGCTATCGGCGGTGTCAGAGCCGAGGATCGGCTCAGAACCGATCAGTGAGAATAAACGGCGAGATTTAACAACTTCACATCTGATGTTTTGTATAAAATACCTAACTAAAACCTGAACATGCTGTTTTGTATAAAACACCTAAATAAACCTGAAGATGATTCACCACAATGGTAACACAATAGCATTCTGCTCTCTATAAATGGGCTGCGAAATATTTATGTGAAAGGTCAAAGTTTGCATGTAATGAATGTAGGAAAATGGGACAATAGAATAGGGGTGTAGTCTAATTTCATGTTGGTCAGGTGCGTAATAATGAACAAATGGACAAAGCGAACCGTCGGTGAACATAGTCATTGTGGAAGAAATTACTGTTATTCAGAAGTGCAGTGGTCTCAACGTTGTTCAAGCTGGGAAGTGGTTTGAGGGCACAGCCTTTTGTATGGAGGAGTAGCAGCAGCAGCTTTTTTCCCCAAAACTAGTGGAGATCTCTGACTTAAATGCAGCTTAGTCTTTTTTTAATACTAGCAAAAGAATATTGTCATTCTGGGTGATTACAAAACTCGTCACAGAATCCTACAAAAATTTAAAAATTCTACTCATATTACTAAAAAGAAAGTCCTATCTTGCACAGTTACATTTATTATCTACAAATATAACTCTTTATCATATAGTAGAGTGCTACAGAAAACAAACAATTGCATGCCCAAATAGGGCAGTGTTGGCAAAGGAAGCTAGGAAGATCAGCTCCAGTTCAATTCTTCAGAAAAGTCTAGGATAACACACTTGAAATGCTTCAAGAAATTGCCAGTTACAAACTGGACCAGCTGCAATGTAATGAGATAATGTCATATCAGAGTACTGAGGGCCAGCCAAGATTAGATCCATGGGTATGCATTATCTGATGGCTTATTCAGAAAAGCTGCTCATATTTCACCAACACTGGCACCTTGTGATATGAGGGAAAATAACACCGCTGATAATGCTGTACAGCAGGCTGTGTTCAACTACATTCAATAAGCTGACAGCTGCTGCTTGGAGAAATCTCTAAGGTCTGTGGCAGATTAAGGTTTAATGATTATATTTTATGAGTGATTTAATAAGTACTGAACACAGTGACAAAAGAAGCAAGTGAAAATATTGCACTAAATTTTAGAAAGGAGGTTTTTCAAATCCAGCAAGAAAGTATATGAACTGCATTATTGAAGCCTGTTGATAAGGCAAACTCTTTTATTGAAGAAACACACAGGAAATATCTCTGGTATCATACCTTGTGAAATTTCTGCTTCCTGCCCTTTAAGTTGGATTAGCTGCAGACGACTCCCTGCAGAGCTGTGACTCTTGTTTTATCAATAAGCAAACAAACCAAGATATGTGGTCCAATCCTGTTTGGGGTATGGCAGACATTGTAACCATGTTTGTTTAAGATAGGAAAGGGACTGCCTATTCTTCCTGTCAGGAGACTATCCAGTTTTAGAACTCTGACCTTGTTAAGTACTAACAACCTGACTGACAGCAGTATTCCTTGTCTGGTATAGTCATCTGCATTGTACTATTTTTGTTCAGTTTTCCAGGTGCAGGATAACTATAAAATGTGAAATATAAGTAGCGCCAAATTATTTCAAAACAATAACACTGGTAAACACAAGGATGGGCCTTTCATAAACTAGGCTCAAACACTGGTTGGAATGAACAGAAGGTAAAGCTCCTGTCTGCATATGTGCAGCCAGGTGTAGCCCAGTATGGACAGACTCTCCTTGACTGTGGATTTAAACAGTCACCTATGAAGTACCCATGGCTGCAAAGCATGCTGGAATTGTGGTAGACTCCAGACCTAATTGTGTAATAGGCATGATCCAAAGTCTTAGCCTTAAACATCAAAACATAAGGAAAATGGAAGATTTAAGTGTCAAGAGAGGAATCCTTAGGCAGGACAGCTCTCTGAACTGACCCTAAAAGACTCTAAGGAGTTAGCTGAAAGGGTGGATGGCCTTAAGGAGACGGAAAGGAGTCAGTGTACATAAAGGTTTGCTTGTACTGGGAATATGCTTATAATGATGGGCAAGAAAGGGCAGGCCATTTAGCTATAAGGTAGAAAACATGCTGTTTACACAGATACATCACTGGATTCAGACTTCAAAGGTCATAGGACATTGCCAAGACTTGTACACAATGCTGTCTAATAGAAAGGCAGAAGAAAAAAAACATGTACTATGCCTCTACCTATCACTGAAGAATTATGCACTGTTTCAAAGGATATTTCCAGACATTGCAGGGCATTTCAGTAAATAAACACCACAGGGAAAAAAAATATCCTGATTGTGGTGGACTAATAACACTTAATGCAATGGTCAGTTTATTCTCCATTAAGGTTCAGAAGGTGGCAAATGATTTCCAGCATGGTGGTAATTTGCCAGGACATTCAGACAGACTAAATTGCAGATTTTATACCAATACTAATGAGCATTGCCTGTGAAAACAGAGGGGAGTGAGACAACAAGTAGCTATTCCATATTACAAAAACTGTCTGGTGTTGCAATTTAATTCAACTCTCAAATCTATGCTCATGGCATCTACAGCCAACCTGAGAAGAAGTACAATAAGCATCTGTTTTCACCTTTTGTGCTACTGCATGGCTTACATGACAGGTGGGTGGGACTTTATTTCCCTTTTGATTAGTGGAATGATAAATCAGAATACCCTGGGTACATGTGCTGTCGAGAACAGCATAATGTCTTAGAAGGCTTGGATATCTCTTGAAACTGGTGAAAGACAACAGAACTAAAAATGCTGGTACTGTATCAGGAAAAGAGCTTCAGGACATTCCACCATTCTTTTGGCATTTGTGCCAGAGTCCCTCTACCAGACTGGTATTTACCTTCCATGATAACCAGATACAAGCACTGTCCTTTCATTTACTACTATTAAGATGATGATGATTTGAATTTTATAATCAAGATGCAAAAGTAGTACACAAAACCTCAGAGTATTCTATGTCAACATGTTTAAACCTCTCCACTAGACAAGAGTATTGGTTCAGAGCATCTGCAATGACCCCCCCCCCTATACATACCCTATTAGACTTGGGATGGCTCAGTCTGATACCAGTCATAGTGTTTTCTGAGTACTTATCATTGACACAGGAGCAAGAAATCAGAAAAGTACTGAAGGAGCTCAGAAATTTTCACAGGTAAATCAGGGATACTGAATGCGTTAAGAAGCATGTTCAAAGGTAACAAGGGGTACTGCAGAAACATTCACAAGTTAACTAGGAGTACTGAGGCAGTTCTGAAACATAGCACAGATCCATTCTCACAGGTAAACTAGTATTAGCGAAGCACCTTAAAAATAATTTAAATGGTAAACCAGGGGTACTGAAGGAGCTCAGAAACACATTCACAGGTAAACCAAGTATAATGCAGGAGCTCAGAAACATATGCAGGTAAACCAGGCATACTGAAGGAGTGTGGAAACATATTTGCATGAAAAATTGGGTACTGAAGGAGTTCAGACACATATTTAGAGGTGGTATCAGTCCTTTTTGTCAACTGTTTTTTTCAGTCTCCCTGTAAATTGACTGACGCTTTTTGCTGATTCTGTGGTTGCTGAACATAAACTAAATGTGGGAACACAAAGTGGGATTTAGAGAATTTCCTTTTTCCTCACTGTTATGAGACCTTGGAGATGGTATATTTTAGCAGCAGTGATGCTGGGCATGTAGGGGGGGCTTGTTCACAAAAAATAAAAAAGAAGTGTTTTATGTTTTATAATGCATCTTTATTGTAATGTGTGTTCAGGAAAGTGTGACTGATATTATACTGTTTGGCAAGTGATTTTTTTTTCATCTTACTGTCAATATAGTCTCAGAGGTAAATCAAAGTACAGCTGCAGTTAAGAAACCTGTTCACAGGTAAACCAGAGTACTGTTGAAACTCTGGCACCCATTCATAGGTAAAGCAGGGGTACTGAAAAAGCTCAGAAAGATGTTCAGAGAAAACCTGAGAGTTCTGAAGAAGCTCAGAAACATACTGACAGATAAGTTAGGGGTACTGAAGGAGTTCAATAACATGTTCAAGGATAACCCTGGTGTACTGCAGGAGCTCAGGAAGACATTCACAAATAAACCAGGGTTACTAAGGGAGTTCAGAAGAATGTTCTCTGATAAACTAGAAATACTGAAGGAGTTTAGAAATACATAGACCAGATTCACGCCTGCTGAATCTAGCTTTGTTTGTATAACATGAGCACTGATCCAGGCCATCTTTTTTTTTGGAGAAGGTTCCACTGCACCCTAGTAGCAGGAGTATGCAGTTAGAACTTGTCTGATTGAAGACTGCTGGAACAGGGCTCAGTTTTGAGCTTTTTTATGGCTAATTGGGTGACTTGTTTAAATCAGTTTGTTCATTTTTTATTGTTTTATATACATATATAAAAAAGTGCACTTTATTCATCTGCTTTTACTGTATTTGTGTTTCTTCCTACTTTATTACTAGGAGCATTGACTACAACACTGATGTGAGATATATAACAATAAGTATCCTTTTCTGTGCATTTAAAGTGTTTTTTTATTGTATCTGCTTTATTTTCTGAAAAGAAAAAAACAAAAAAAAAAAACTTGTTTCCCACCTTTCTAAGCTAGAATAGTCCAGTTTTCAGGTTAGTGCTGAATTCAGGGCTGTGTTACAAATATTGTTTGCCCATACCTTACTTGGATAGAAGGAAGTTTCTTTGGTCACCTGTGAGAGAGGGGAGCTTTGAGAAGTCTATCTGTTCCTGTGATAATTTCTATCTCTTTCATTTCCCTGCTATAAAAAACACATTTGCCCGGTTTTGCACACCAGGCAGCGCCAGTTAGCTAGGGTACAACTATTCCTGGCTCCACAAAGTCTCCTCTTCAATTTTTCCCTTGGAACTAGACAGACTTTCAACTTAAGCACTCAAGCCATTCATTTCTCAGACTGGCACTTGCCACCCCCATAGTGCCTTTTTTAGGCAAGGCTCAAAAGACAAACCCACCGCCGTAAATAGCACAAGTAACACAAAACTGAGGGTAATGCTACTCAATGCCAGAAGTCTAAAGCTCAAAATGCATGCACTCGAGGCACTCCTCAGTATGGAGAAAATTGATATATGTGCAGTAACAGAAACCTGGTTTAAGGCTCCAGAGAGCACCCGAGCACTACCAGGCTACATCTCATACCAAACATTTCGGCCAAAGAACCTGGACTGAAATACAAAAGATGGGGGCGTATCCATATTCATCAAGGATACCCACACCTACAGGTTAGTGGCACAGCACTATGATTCTGAGATCATCCACGTGCAACTAAAAATAGGCAAAACTGCAATTCAAATTGTAGCTTGCTACAGATCACCCACCATGTCCCAGGACCCCCATTCCACGTTTCTGGAAGCACCGGGAAACATAAAGGTCCTACCAAACACCCTAATATTGGGTATTTCAATTACCCAAACATTAACTGGGAGAACTACTCAACTCAAGTACTAACTCCCTTGCCCAACATTTCCTAGAATTTATAAACTCAAATGCTCTGGATCTACTGGTCAACACTCCCACCAGAGGTGACAACATATTGGACCTGGTCATCAGCAACATGGGCGACCGGTGTTCCACACTGGAGGTCAACACCTCGCTGGTTAGATCTGACCATAAACAAATTACTTTGGATATCCACATTCCGCCCCCACCCCGGGACAAGGAAACCACCATGAAAAACTTTTCAAAAGCAAACTTCATGTTACTTAAGACCGAGGTGGAAAGTTTCAATGGCCCCATGCTAAAGGATAATGTTGTCCAAGCTGCAAAATCCTTTACTAATGCATTCAATGCACACCTACAAGAATGCATGGATTGTGCTATCCCAAGCAAAACCAAGACTCACTCCTCCAAGAAAAGCAAACCAGTCTGGTGGACTCCTGCCATAAACAAGCTATACAATAGAAGGAGGAAACTAGTACAGAAAAGAGTAAAATCCCAAGAAGGGAAGACATCCCTGATCAGTATCAGCAAGAAACTACGATCCCTCATAAAATCATCCAAGGCGAGCTTCGAAAGAAAAATTGCCAAGGACTCCAAAGATAACCACAAGGCATTCTTTAGCATGTCAAGAATCTAAGTGGCAATGCTCAGATCTGCTCGGAGTTAGTGCAGAATGGCACAAAATACACTGAACCGACCTATATTGCCAACATCCTGTCAGACAGGTTCAGTGCAATCTTCACCCCCTCTCTCCCCAAAAGGGCCCATAACCATATCAGAAGAATGTAGAGCCCCTGAAATCACAGACACTCAGGTTAAAACAGCCCTCTCCAAAGCCAAAAACCCAGCATCAATGAGACCGGACGGTGTCCCAGGCTGCATCCTACACGAGCTCAAAGACGAACTAACCCCTCACCTAAACACACTGTTCAAACTCAGCCTCTCCACAGGCTATGTACCCATAGAGTGGCACACAACAACGGTTATTCCGCTCCACAAATGGGGAGCCACAACAGACCCCAGGAACTATCACCCTATGAGCCTGCCTAGCTTGGTCTGCAAGGCTATGGAGCGCATCATAATGGAACTCATTAACAGAGACATTGGGAACCTCCAAACACTGGACCCTACCCAGTTCGGCTTTGTTACGGGCAGATCATGCCTCATAAACTTGATGGACTTCTTTGAGACAGTTACCAATGCTATGGATGAGGGAAAGGTGATACACACAGCCTACCCAGACCTCGCAAAGGCCTTTGACACCATTCCCCATTTTGGTATAACAGACAAGCTCACCAGCCTGAACATAAACCCCTATGTCACAAGATGGGTTGCCAACTGGCTCACGGACAGAACCCACATGGTGAGAGTTGTGGGAGCTAGCACCGTCTCTAAACCCGTTACAAGTGGCATTCCACAGGGCTCAGCCCTAGGACCCCTCCTGTTCAGCATATATTTTGCAGAGGAACAAGCAAGCACAGGAGGACTATGGCTGACTAAGTTCACAGACGACTGCAAATTAGGGGCTATAATTGACTCTCCAACTGACACAGGCATCCTCCAAAAGGGTCTCACTGAGACGGATACCTGGTGTCAAAATCATGACCCCAACCTAAATGCCAAAAAGTGCATAGTCATCCCCTTTGGAAAAAACAAAGTAGCCACAAACTGCCACAAAGGTGGTAGTCCCCTAAATAAGGAAGACGTAATAAGGGATCTGGGGACCCAAGTAGATAATAATCTCTCCTTTGATAATCACATTACCAAAGTGGTTAGAAAATCCTTCTACGTGGCCCACCTAATGACAAAAGGGTTCGCATCCAGATCAAAAGAGGTCATTGTGCCCCTCTACTCATCACTTATCAGACCCATCATAGAGTACAATGCCCCATTTGGGATGTACCTTATAAGACACCTGCAACAGCTGGAAAGACCACAGAAGTACCTCACCAAGAGGATCACTGGCCTCAAACACATGCCCTATGCAGCTCAACTGAAGAAACTCCAGCTGTACTCGGTTGTATACCGCCTACTCAGAGGTGACCTCTGCCTGACACACAAGGCCATGCTCAACCCAGAATTGATGGACATGCTCCACCTAAAGAAAACCTTATCCCCTCGAGCCACATGCTCTAGGGATCTAAACTTCACCACAACAATAAATAGGACATGCTGGAGGGATAGATTCTTGTCCCAGAGACTTCCCATGCTTTGGAACAAGATTTCAATCTACATTAGGCAGAGCTCCTCGCTAAGACTCTTCAAGAGAAACCTTGATGAGTGGATGGGAAACAGAAAGTTTACTCCGGGGATCACTTCAGTGGCTCTGCTGGACAGAGGCACAAGGAACTAATCTAAGTGGGCGGTGAAAGCCAACACATTCTGGCTAGGCTTTATAAATGCCTTCTGGCAGATACCCTAGTACCTACTTATGAACCTATTCACAGGTAAGAAAGAGGTACAGAAGCAGCTCAGTAACATGTTCACACATAAACCAGATGCATTGCAGGAATTTAGAAACATTCGCAGGTGTACTGTGGGCATCAAGTCAGTTCAGAAACATGCTTGTAAGTATTCCAAAAGTAATGCTGAAGTCCAGAAACATTTTCAAAGGTAAATAAAGGTAAGTGAAGGATCTGAGAAACACCATCATAGGTAAACTAGAAGAACTAAAGGAGTTCATAAAAACATTCACTAGGAAAACAAGGGAACTGAAGGAGCTCAGAAGTACACAAACGTGCTCACAAGTAAGCCAGTGATACTCAAGGAGCACAGAAATGTGTTCACAGGTAAACCAGGGGTACTGCAGGTGTTCAGAAACCCATTCACAGGTAAACCATGGGTACTGAAAGTACTCAGAAACCTGTTCAAAAGTAAACCAGGGGTACCAAAGAAACTCAGAAATCTGTCTGCAGGTAAGCCAGGGCTGCTGAAGGAACTTAGAAACAAGTTCACAGATAAATAAGGGTTACTGAATGAATTCAGACATACATTCATGGGTAAATTAGGGGTACTACAAGAATTCAGAAACATTTCCAGATATAAACTGGGAATACTACAGTAATTCAGAAATGTGTTCACATATAAACCAAGGGGACTACAGGAGTTCAGCAACCTGTTCACAATAAACCATGGATACTAAAGGAATTCAGAAATCTGTTCACAGGCAAACCAGGGGAACTGATGGAGCTCAGAAACATCTTCGGATGTAAAACAGGGTACAGAAAGAGCTCATACACATTAATGGGTAATTCAGGGTTCTTGAAGGAACTGAGAAATATCTTTACAGGCAAATCAGGGGTATTGAAGGAGCTCAGAAACATACTCACAGGTTAACTGGAGAGCTGAAGTAGATCACATACTTGTTTACAGGTAAACAAGTGCCACTGCATGCATTAAGAAACATGTTCACAGGCAGACCAGAGATACAGAACTACAAGTATGTAAATATGGTAGGAAAACACAAGGCATATATTTCTGTAAGAGAGTAATCCCCCCAACTCATGCACCAGTAACTCCCCATATCTCTAAATATTATACTAACTCTGACACGTACAACATTAGAGGCAAGGAAAACTTTCTTATCCTGAAGGTTCCACAATCTCACTGACAACAATGGCTAATTTTCAATGTTAACTGGGAGTTGCTGAAATGCATTTAATGAATCTTATTTAAGTCTAACAGTGATCAATTAAAGACATATATCCCACTTCCATGTCTTTTACTCTGATGCTTGCTGAATAAAAGCACTTTCAACTATGTGAACGCTTACCTATAATTTCAGAAACCACTGATTTCACAAACATATGTAGGGCTATATTTTTGCTACCTATATAGATCACAAATTGTACTAGGCTAATGGCCATGGAGCCTTTACAAACCTAGCCCATAGGATTACCCTGACATCGTGCCACCCGACCTTAGTTCCCAGTGCCTCTGTCGAGTAGAGCCACTGGAGTGATCCCTGGGGTGAATTTTCTATTTCCAATCTACTCATCAAGGTTTCTCTTGAAGAGGGTCAGTGAGGTGCTCTGTTTGACATGTATGGGAAGTCTATTCCCTAGCAAGGGCAGTCTCTGGGTTATGAACCTGCCCCTCCAGCATGTTCTGTTGATTGTGGTAATGAAGTTGAGGTCACTAAAGCATGTGATGCAGAGGGATTAGGATTTCTTTAGATGTAGCATTTCTAACAGAGCTAGATCAGACATGGCTTTGTATGTCAAGCAGAGATCACCTCTAAGTAGGCAGTATGAGACAGAGAATAGTTGGAGTTTTTTGAGTCTGTCCATATAGGACAAGTGTTTAAGGCCTAGGATCCTCTTTGTGAGGTACTTATGCAGCCTCTCCAGTTGTTGAAGGTGTCTAATGAGGTACATGCCAAATGGGGCATTGTACTTGATGACCGACCTAATGAAGGAAGAGTAGAGAGAGACAATGACCTCTTTCTTCCTGGATGCAAAACCCTTAGTAATGAGATGTGCCACATAGAAGTGGCAATGTGGTGATCAAAAGAGAGGTTGCTGTCAACCTGTGTTCCCAGATCTCTTATAAGGGTCTATATTATATCATCGAACGCTTAAAAAAGCGAACGCTGATTGATCAACCTAATTTAAATGAAAGCTTACAATCTCGAACTGTCAGATCAGCGATTTTTTTCCAAGGGAAAAAAATTGCTGATCCAAAACACATACACAAAACACAAGCACACCAAACAAACAGAAATCCACACACATACACCTAAAATCTGATACCTAACCCTACACTAAACTATGCACACACCACTAACTACCCACTTACCTTAACCCAAACCCTAACCCTTAGGTCCGTCACTATCGCACACTCACCTCACTCGCTCCCTAACCCTAACTCACTTAAATCCACCCTAACCCTCATGTCCACTCAATCGCACACACACCTAACCCGAGCCCTAACCCTAACTCACCTAAATCACCCTAACACTCACATCCACACAATCGCACACTTACCTGAATCCGACCGGTAACTTTCCACCATAACACTGAAAATACCGAAGCAACAGAAACGGACAACAGAATTCTTTCCCTAGGAAAAAATTCGAGTTTCTGCTGCTTCGATATTTTATAGTTTTGTGAAAATAAGTTTGATCAATCAACGTTCGCTTTTTTAAGCATTCGAGGATATAATATAGACCCTCATATAACACCGTCTGTGTTCAGTGGACTACCATCGATGTGGTAATTCATGGGAACCGGGTTTTTCCCAAAGGGGATGACGACACATTTTTTGGCATTGAGCTTAAGGCCATAGTTGTGACACCAGTTGTTGGTCTCACTGAGGCCTTTCTGTAGGATGTCAACATTACTTGGGGATTTAATAATAGCTCCCAACTTGCCATTGTCTGCAAACTCTGTCAGCCAGAAACCCTTTGTGTTGGCCTGGACTTCATAGAAGTAGATACCAAACAGGAGAGGATTCAGGACCAAACTCTGTGGGACTCCACTCATGACTGGTCAGCAGTCTGACTTGGAGTCTGCTACTTTCACACTGTGGGTTCTGTGAGTCAGTTTGCAATCCACCTAGTGATATAGGGGTTGATGCCTAGCTTAGAGAGTTTTTCTATGACTCCTGAATGGGGAATGGTATCAAATGCCTTGGCCAGATCAAGGTAGGCTGTATGAACCACCTTGCCTTCATCTACAGCTCTGGTGACTGACTCAAAGAAGTTGACCAAGTTGAGCAGGCATGATCTACTCTTCGCAAAACCAAACTGTGTGGGATCCAGAATTTGGAGATTCCCTATATCTTTGTTTGTTTTGTCCATGATGATGCGCTCCATAGCCTTACATATCAGACTCATCAAGCTAATAGGCAGGTAATTCCCAGGGTCTGTAGTCGCTCCCCCTTTATGGAGAGGGATGACTGTAGCAGTGCGCCATTCGGTAGGAGCAAAGCCTGAGATGAGGCTGTGACTGAACAGGGAACACAGATGTGGTGCCAATTTACTTTGTAGTTCTTGTAGAACACATCCAGGGATATTGCTGGGTCCCATGGAAGCTGTATTCTTGGCATTGGAAAATGCAGCTTTAACCTGTGCTGCAGTAATGCTGGGTGCCTGGCATTCTTCCGGTATTGTGATTGTTCTTTAGGGGGGGAGAGAGGGTTAAAGCTGTCACTGAATCTGTCGGCCAGTATGCTGACAATATCTGTTGGCTCAGTATAGGAGGTATCATTGTGCAGTAACTCAGAGCAAACCTAGGTATTGCCGTGGAGATTATTGATATAACTATAGAAGACTTTGTGGTTATTTTTAGTGTCTGCTACAATTCTGCCTTCATAGCTGGCTTTAGGGGGTTTGATGAGGGATCTCAACTTTTTGTTGAGGTTAATAAGGGAGTTTTTTCCTAGTCTTGGGACTTCACCTTTTTCTGCAACAGTTTCTTCCTTCTGTTGTAGAGTTTATTAATGGCAGGGGACCACCAGATTGGCTTCCTATTTTTGGAGGAGAGTGTCTTGGTTCTGTTGGGTATGGCAAGTTACATGCATTTATGTATGTGTTCATACAGTGCATTGGTATACGATTCATCAGTCATGCATCTATTTTCCATTGGCATGAGTGCCATGAAGTTAGCCACCTCTGTTTTTAGGAGCCCAAAGTCAGCTTTGGAGAAGTTTTCACCTTTGCAAAGGGTGAGAGAAAGATGTGGATTTCCATGGTGATTAGTTTGTGGTCAGATCTAACCAGGGAGGAATTGACTATTGGTGTAGATCAATGGTTGCCCATGCTTCTAATATCCAGGTCAAGGATATTACTTCCTCTAGTGGGGGTAAGAATGAGCTGGTCCAGGGCAATGGAAATGATGAATTCCAGGAAGCGATGGACCAGTGTATTGGTGCATGAGCAGTTTTCCCAGTTGATGGAGGGGTAGTTGAAATCAGGTCTATATTATATGTTTGAAGTCTGAAAACTTCGAATCTCATATGATCAACTCCATATGAGTGAAGTTTTCAAACATCGAACATAAAATATAAACAAACTAAAAATAAAAAAACCTACCTGAACACTCTATGCAGGGGGGGTAAGCCCCCTGCACCCCCCCCCCGCTACTTAAATATACCAACTCCAAAATCGCACTACATTGAAGTGAAGGGAAATACTCCCTACAGTGCTCTCTGTTGTAACGTTCGATGTTTGAAAACTTTGCTCATATGATGTCGATCATATGAAATTTGAAGTTTTCAAACTTTGAACTTACAATATAGACCCGTTGAAGTCACCTAGTATGAGAGTGATGGATTGGACCCTAACAGTTTCCAGGGTGCTTAGGAACATGAAGTAAGAATCTTGGGACATGGCAGGGGATCTACAGTAGGACCTGAATCACCATCTTACCCAATGTTAGTTGTGCCTGAAGTCTCAGATGCGTTATGCTGGGCTACTAGTCTGGAGGTGTACATATCCTTTATGAATATGGAGACACCACCACCTTTGGAGCTTCGGTCCATGTTCTGTGGCTGAAAGGTGTGGGATGAGTTATAGCCTGGTAGCACAGGGCTGTTTTCTGCTGCTTTAAACCAGGTCTCTGTTACAGCATAAATGTCGATGTTCTCCCTTTTGAGGAGTGATTTGAGCAAGTGCATCTTGAAATTTAGACTTCTAGCGATGAGCAGCATGACCATCAGATTGCATTGATTTATAGCTGTTGCGGTGGTAATTTGGTCTTTGCAACATCGCCTAAAAAAGGCACTACTGGGGTGGCAAGAGCCTTAGCCAGTATCTGGAAACCCAGGGGTGACAGATGCAGGCCATCTCTGGCAAAGCATAGAGGTGTGTCAGTCATGTCATCCTAAGCAGACAGATACTGGATCCCCTTAGAATGACTTATCATTTGGATAATAGTAACATTACACAGTTAAATTGGTCACTCTTTTTAAGGGCCTTATTAGTTGCTGATAAGTAAGAGTGGTTTGTGGCAGGTGGTACTACCGTATAGTCTTGGTAGAAGAGGACATAGCTAGAAAACCTGTGCCAGCCTTCCACAGGAGTGTATGTGTGTTTTTATGTAAATCAAATCTCAAACTGTGTGTGTGTGTGTCAGCTACTTGGACAAAGAAACAAATCACTGGTTGGACGGAGAAGGTGCTGGAGCTTTTGGCTTCACCACTCGGCTTAAATCTGAACCCTATAGCTGTGCCAGTGGGGAGTCATATTGGGGATCTGGAGAGAGAGGGAAAAAACTGCCCCAGAATGACTGTGATCTCTGTGTACTCTCGAGGGAATTGTACTTTACTGTGTGTGTACTTGTCATCCTCCCGATGTGCAGATCCCTCACTGGCGTTAGTGGTGAGGATTGAGGCTCCATGATTACTGGGCCAGTGCAGGGGCATCACACACTAGGTTTCTGAAAGATCTGGGTACCAACAGCTGATGTGCTTTTTCCTCTCTCTACTTACTCAGTACAGTAGGTTGTTTTCTGACATGAAGTCTGGGTAGGAAGTGTTTTTGTTCAGCTTCTTCCCCTGCAGCCATAGCTATGCTCTGCCTTGCTCTGCACAAAGTATCATCTTCCCACTGTGTCTTTTTGAAGTTTATTCAGCTTACCTGGAGGTCAGTCAATACTGAAATTTCTGTTGGGTCAACATGGCATGAGGCAGAAGGAACAGCTTGTTCTCCTACAATACACACACTGAGGTATGAGTGCTTAACTCTTCTACAAAGAAATACATCTCATTTCAGTATTCTGTAATAACAGTTGCTATTGCTACTTTTTTACACACTTCTATAAACACTATACCCGACTCACCACTCTCTTTTAACTTCCAGCCAGTGTCCACATCCTTTATCAGATCCCTTTTGAAAAAACTGAAGCCAACCACCCTTTCAGCCGATCTTCTGCCGGCTGAATACCTGCAAATTGCTGCAGATGTCGTAGCCTACCCTATCTCAATCCTAATTAACAGAACCATAACCGAGGCCTCAATCCCCTCAATTTGGAAAATATCCTATGTTATTCCACTCCACAAAGGAAGTTCATCCACAGAACTATCCAACTATAGACCTATAGCCATACTATCACCACTTGCCAAAATTATGGAAAAGTGCATGCACAACCAACTAATGCTCTATCTAACCCAAAATAAACTACTCACAGACTCTCAACATGGATTCAGACCCCATCATAGTACAACCACTGCCCTCCTCTCTTTTACTGAAAATATTAATCTTAACCGGAATAATAAAAAAATATCCTCCGCTCTCTTCCTGGACCTATCAAAAGCCTTCGATATGGTAAACCATCAGTTACTTCTATATACTTTAAAACCCTGTATCTAGATACTCCAGCCCTTGACTGGTTTCAAGCTTACCTCACTGGGAGACAACAAGCAGTAATGTGGCAAAACAAGCTCTCCTGCCTACTACCAAATACCATAGGAGTTCCTCAAGGTTCCATATTAGGACCTCTCCTCTTTTCAGTCTTCATAAACGACATCCAAACAGTCATCCCTGAAGCCACCTGCATTCAATATGCAGATGACTCGACTATAATATGTTCCAATGCCTCTCTTGCAAATCTACTAACTACCACCCAACATAGCTTCACCAAAGTTGAAAACTGGCTTGCCAACCATCTCCTGATCTTAAATCCAAACAAAACCAAGTTACTTCTCTTCTACCCAACCAATAGATCTCCGACTGAAAACTTTACTATAAAATCCAATAATGGGACCATCATCTCCCCAGACACCTATACAAAGCTATTAGGAGTAAACATTGACAATAAACTCAGATTTGATATACATATCAACCAAGCCATTAAGTCAGTCAACAAGAAACTTGGGACCCTATATAGAATTAAAGCCTTCCTTGCCCCGAATGCCAGGGCAGCCACAGCCCATTCACACCTTCTCTCTACCCTACTATATGCCTCTCCTGTCCTCACTCACCTTAACTAATCTGATCTGGACAAGCTCTCATCCTACTATAATCACATTGCCAGGTTCGTTACAGGCCTACCCTACAGAACACACCACTGTACTAACCTGAAAAAGCTTGGATGGATAGAATTCCCACACCTTCTTCACCAGTCCCAACTCATAGAGGCCTTCAAAATCCTTAAACAACCTGAGAATACCCCAGCACTAAAAAACGTAATGAGTCCCTACTTCAATCTAAGCTGCCTTCGCTCAGCAAACAGACTCCTTGTCCAAACAACTAAATCTCTCAACCTAGGTGATGACGCACTATTTGCCAACACCACTGGTAAAATATGGAACTCTCTCCCAAATAACATCACGCTTGCAACTTCTCTAAGTCAATTCAAAAATAGTCTAAAACTCCACTTCAAGTCACACTGGCTATGTCCTTGCTCAAACCCAAACTAGCTCTGTGCCATTAACTATAACATAAACAACTAGCTAAGATGATAAGTACTTTGTATACTGTGATAAAGAAATATGTATCCTGTCTAACTCTATGTCATTATACTGCCTACCGTCCTTGCTAATATGTTATTAATGTTACATTTGTAGTAATCTCAGAAATAGTAATGGCAGTCTTGTACTTGTATGTAAATAGCCTATGTTTTTGTTAAGTTCTTTCAGCTCATTTACTGTACCTAATTATCAATGTAACTCTGTTGGAGCTTTTCTCCCCGGGCCTCCGCTGAAAAAGGACATGTATCCAGTCGGACCATCCCGGTTAACAAATGTAAAATAAATAAAATAATAAATAAACTTTATCCAATTTTCTTGTTCCTTTCTTTTATGAACACAATGCACACAACCCACTTTCTTCTGTTTAAGATTCCCATGTTTTGGCTCAAAAGACATATCATTAGTACTCTGGGTGTGGTTTTCGTCTTTCAGTATACACCACATCTCATATTCTTTCCTTCTTTAGGCTGCTCTCCCTCTGAGAGTGACAGAACAGCATCCACTCACCTCTCTTTTTCTTCTCCAAGTTGCTCTCTTGTTGCAAAGGGTATCTCAAAGTAAAAAAGTATTTGTAATTTTATTTTTATCCTTTCTTACAGATACATGTTTCCTACAGTCTTCCTTTACTTGAATTTTCTGTCTTACACAGATTGAAATGGCTATAGCCATCTCATCAGGTACTGTTATTCATCTCTTATTACACCAGTGTAATCTTTCTTATTGACAGGTTTCTCCACTTCAGCACTCACCTGTGGCATACAATCCTCCAGTTTAGGGGATTTAGAATTCTGCTCAGGTTGTGCATTTTCCACACTTCCTAACTTCACTTTATTGGAATAAATCTTTACATTGAGTGATTCCTTCTTTTCAGCTCTGCTAGTAATTTCTAGTCCTTAATCTGTATACTTTCAGTCTCCAATAACTCTTCTGCTCCCTGTTTATAACAGACCCTGATTACAACATTTTGCTATGTAACCCCTTCCCTTTTATTCATAACTACTCTTTGAGGCTGATCGGTGATAAGTAATGTTGACATATATCTTTAAAGGATGTAGAGTATTCTTTGCTCTCTCTAATCATAGCCAGTTTTTGTACCTTTAGGGATTTATGCCATTATTCCTTCAAATTTGCAGGATTCATACACTCTTATGAATGTGTCTGATGGTTGCCCTGCACACATTTCATAACACCAGGATATGCAGTAATGTATCTTAGCTATATTCACTATTTGGGTCCTGTTGGTCTATCAAAAGGATTACCATCTTCCCATTGAAGATATATATATATATATATATATATATATATATATATATATATATATATATATATAATGTTTTATATATATAAAATTATATATATATATATATATATATATATATATATATAAAGTTGCGTGTTTTTTTTTTAGCTTCAGTCCTTTGAGATTGATATTTTGATGTTTGATTTTTGGTACTTTGAAATGTCATAGTACATCCGTATGTTTATATATATATATATATATATATGTATATATATATTTATATATATATATATATATATATATATATATATATATACGTGCCAGGATCTGCCACATAACAAAAGCACTCAGGTCACTCCAAAGCAAGTACAAATATGACTCTGTCATTGTCCATGCTGGTGTGAATGACCTGAGATGTACCTCCCTGGATTACATGAAAAGAGACATAGAGGAGCTCTCTGATCATGTGGCCCAGGCCAGTATGACCCTGACTTTGAGTAGCATCTTACCCTCACCAAAATGATACCACAGTATAAAGACAAAATGATCAATTTCAACAATTGGCTATATTCACTATTTGGGTCCTGTTGGTATATCAAAAGGATTACCATCTTCCCATTGAAGATATATATATATTTAATGTTATATATATATATAAAATTATACATATATATATATATATATATATATATATATATATAAAAAAAGTTGTGTGTTTTTTTTTTAGCTTCAGTCCTTTGAGATTGATATGTTGATGTTTGATTTTTGGTACTTTGAAATTTCATAGTACATCCATATGTTTATATATATATATATATATATATATATATATATATATATATATATATATATATATATATTTATATATATATATATATATATATATATATATATATATATATATATATATATATATATCTATATACACGTGCCAGGATCTGCCACATAACACAAGCACTCAGGTCACTCCAAAGCAAGTACAAATATGACTCTGTCATTGTCCATGCTGGTGTGAATGACCTGAGATGTACCTCCCTGGATTACATGAAAAGAGACATAGAGGAGCTCTCTGATCATGTGGCCCAGGCCAGTATGACCCTGACCTTGAGTAGCATCTTACCCTCACCAAGAATGATACCACAGTATAAAGACAAAATGATCAATTTCAACAATTGGCTAAAGTACTGGTGTCACTCAAAGGGGATCCAGTGTCTGTCAGCCTGGGATGACATGGTTGACAAGCCACGCTGTTTCGCTAGGGAAGGCTTGCACCTGTCACCCCTGGGTTTTCGAATACTGGTCAAGGCTCTTGCCACCCCCATAGTGCCTTTTTTAGGCAAGGCTCAAAAGACAAACCCATCTCCTTAGACAACACAAGGAAAAAGAAATTAAGGGTAATGCTGCTCAACGCTAGAAGTCTAAACCTCAAGATGCATGCATTCGAAACTCTCCTCAGTATGGAGAATATCGATATCTGTGCAGTAACAGAAACCTGGTTCAAGGCTCCCAAGAGCACCCCAGCACTACCAGGCTATACCTCTTACCATGCTTTTCGGCCCCAAAACTCGGACCGAACCACAAGAGGAGGGGAAGTATCCATATTCAAAGATACCCATACCTCCAGGTTAGTGGCACTGCACAAAGCATCTGTGACCATCCATGTGCAACTAACAGTGGGCAAAACTGCCTTCCAGTTTGTAGCCTGCTACTGACCACCCTCCCAAACTCAGGAACCCCACTCGGCTTTCCTGAAGACACTGGAGAATATGAAGGTCTCTCCAATCACCATTATATTGGGTGACTTTAACTACCCAAACATAGACTGGGAGCACTACTCAAGCCCCAACACCCTAGCCCAACGGTTCCTAGAATTTACAAACTCAAATGTTATGGAACAACTGGTCACCACTCCCACAAGAGGGGAAAACATATTGGACCTGATCATCACCAACATGGGGACTCTATGTTCCATACCAGAGATATACCCCTCATTGATAAGATCTGACCATAAATTAATCACTATGGACATCCATATCCCATTCCCACCCCCAGAAAAGGAATCCATGGTCAAAAACTTCTCAAAAGCAAACTTCTCACTTCTCAAAACCGAGGTGGAATCCTTCAAAGCCCCAGGGCCAGTGGAAAATATGGCCCAAACTGCAGAATCCTTTACAAACACATTCTATGGACACCTACAGGAATGCATGGATTGTGCTATCCCAAATAAAACCAAGACAAACTCCTCCAAAGGCAGTAGACCTGTCTGGTGGACCCCAGCCATAAATAAGCTGTACAACAGAAGGAGGAAGCTACTACATGATAGGCCAAAATCCCTGAAAGGGAAGGCAACTCTGATCAGTACTAGGAAGAAACTACGATCCCTCATAAAATCATCTAAGGCTAGCTTAGAAAGAAAAATTGCACAAGACGCTAAAGATAATCACAAGGCTTTCTTTAGTTATGTCAGAAACCTGGGTGGAAACTCCCAGATATGCTCTGAGTTAGTGCAAAATGACAAAAAATACACTGAACCCACAGGCATTGCCATCATCCTGGCAGACAGGTTCAGTGCAACCCCCCCCACCACCCCCACCCCCTAATGAGCAAATGACTATCCCAACAGAGTCAAGTAACAACAGATGAAACTCAGAATCCAAACTCTGGTGCAGGACAAAACTGATGGCTCAGCTCGAACAAGGAGAAACGTTTATTATAAAAAACATGTAAAAACACGTATAAAAACTGAACAAACACAGGTTAAGCGCTTTCATCTGCCATATTACAGACTTCTTCAGAACCATGTTTACAAAATAATTGATAGTTTATATACTTAATAACTTAATTAGGTGCCAAAAAGCACTTCATCACTTTTTAAAAACATACTTCATTTGTTCCTATGCATATATAAATACATAAATATAATTAAACATTAATTGAACATATAAATATGAATGTAAAACAACATATATATTTACATGTGATATAATGCTAAAACACGTTAATTTTATGCACTCCCTACTACTATCAAAGTGTATAACTAATCTAAAATGAGAAATGGTTTTATACTGATGTATTCATTAATACCAGGGGAGCTGGTGGCATCCATTAACATCTGCCATTTACTTTCTTTTGATGCTAATAAAGCTTTCCAATTCCCCCCTTGTATTAAACTGTCCACTTGATCTATAATCGAGAACTTAAAATAATCTAGATCTCCTTTAACACTCATATGTTTATATAAAGAGTTGTTTTTATCCTGCACCTGAATCTTATATAGATGCTCGTATATACGCTTCTTAAAATGTCTCTCAGACATTTTTTAAGAAGCGTATATATGAGCATCTATATAAGATTCAGGTGCAGGATAAAAACAACGCTTTATATAAACATATGAGTGTTAAAGGAGATCTAGATTATTTTAAGTTCTCGATTATAGATCAAGTGGACAGTTTAATACAAGGGGGGAATTGGAAAGCTTTATTAGCATCAAAAGAAAGTAAATGGCAGATGTTAACGGATGCCACCAGCTCCCCTGATATTAATGAATATATCAGTACAAAACCATTTCTCATTTTAGATTAGTTATACACTTTGATAGTAGTAGCAAGTGCATAAAATTATCGTGTTTTAGCATTATATCACATGTAAATATATATGTTGTTTTACATTCATATTTATATGTTCAATTTATGTTTAATTATATTTATATATATTTATATATGCACAGGAACAAATGAAGTATGTTTTTAAAAAGTGATGAAGTGCTTTTTGGCATCTAATTAAGTTATTAAGTATATAAACTATCAATTATTTTGTAAACATGGTTCTGAAGAAGTCTGTAATATGGCAGATGAAAGCGCTTAATCTGTGTTCTGTTTTTATACGTGTTTTTACGTGTTTTTTTATAATAAACGTTTCTCCTTGTTCGAGCTGAGCAATCAATTTTATCCCAACAGAGTGTAGCCTCCCTGACATCACAGATGCACAGGTGAGAGCTGCCCTCTCCAAAGCAAAAAACACAGCATCAATGGGACCGGACAGTGTCCCGGGCTGCGTTTTACATGAGCTCCAAGAAGAATTGAACCCTCACTTAAAATCACTGTTCAGTCTCAGCCTTACAATAGGATATGTACCCAAAGAATGGCATACAGCAACAGTGGTACCACTCCATAAAGGTGGTGCCACAACGGACCCCGGAAACTATCGCCCTATAAGCCTAACTAGCCTGGTCAGCAAAGCTATGGAGCGTATCATCATGGAACTCATAAACAAAGACATGGGGAACCTCCAAACACTGGATCCTACCCAATTCGGCTTTGTTAAGGGCAGATCTCGCCTCTTGAACCTGGTCAATTTCTTTGAAACAGTCACCAAGGTCATAGACGAAGGGAAGGTAGTCCATACAGCCTACCTTGACCTTGCAAAAGCCTTCAACAAAATACCCCACTCGGGCATCATAAATAAGCTCACCAGCTTAAATATCAACGCCTATGTCACAAGATGGGTTGCAAACTGGCTTAGGGATAGAACCCACATGGTCAGAATTGCAGGTGCCATGTCAGACTGTAGACCAGTTACAAGTGGCATCCCACAAGGCTCAGTCCTGGGCCTCTCTTGTTTGGTATATATTTCTCTGAGGTACAGGCTAACACAGGAGGATTATGGCTGACAAAGTTTGCAGATGACTGCAAACTGGGGGCCATAATCGACTCGCCGGCTGACACAAGCATCCTCCAAAAAGGTCTCACAGAGACGGATAACTGGTGCCAGAGCCATGGCCTAAAGCTAAATGCCAAAAAGGTGCATAGTCATCCCCTTTGGGAAAAACAAAGTGCCCACAAATTACCACATAGGTAGTAATCCATTAAGTACGGAAGAAGTAATTAGGGATTTGGGGACCCAAGTAGATTGCAACCTCTCCTTTGACAATCACATTGCCAAAGTGGTTCGAAAGACATTCTATATAGCCCACCTTATCACGAAGGGGTTCACATCTAGATCAAGAGAGGTCATTGTGCCCCTCTACTCATCACTCATCAGGCCCATAATTGAATGCAATGCCCCATTTGGGATGTACCTTACCCGACACCTGCTACAACTAAAAAGACCCCAAAAGTACCTCACCAAGAGGATCAAGGAACTCAAACAGATGCCCTACGCAGTTAGGCTAAAGAAACTCCAGCTCTACTCAGTTGCTTACTGCCTACTCAGAGGCGATCTGTGCCTGACGTATAAAGCCATGTCCAACCCAGAATTAATGGACATGCTCCACCTCAAGAAATCCAAATCCATCAGAACTACATGCTCCAGTGACTTTAACCTCAGTACAGAAATAAATATTACATGCTGGAGGGACAGATTCATATCCCAGAGGCTCCCCTCACTCTGGAACAGAATCCCAATCCATGTCAGACAGAGCCTCTCAATGACCCTCTTCAAGAAGAATCTTGACGTTTGGATGGGAGATCATAAATTTACCCCAGGGATCCCTTCTGTGTCACTGCCAGACAGAGGCACGGTAAACTAACCTTAAATAAGCTATCTTCTGTGACCTACTATACAGAGGCACAGTCAACTAATCTAAGAAGGGTGGTGAAAGCCAAACACACTCTGGCTAGGCTTGTAAATGCCCTAGGGCAGATAGCCTAGTATCAACCTATGAACCTATGAACCTATATATACATATAAATATATACATATATATATATATATATATATATATATATATATATATATATATATATATATATATATATATATATAAATATAAATATATATATATATATATATATATATATATACACAACTATAAATATATATCTATATACATATATATATATATATAAATATATATATATATATATATATATATATATATATATATATATATAAAAACATACGGATGTACTATGAAATATCAAAGTACCAAAAATCAAACCTCAAAATATCAATCTCAAAGGACTGAAGCTAAAAAAAAAAACACATAACTTTTTTTTTTTCCGGGGGTCATGCCCCCCCGTGCCCCCACACCACCTGCAGATTATATATAACAAGTCCAAGATTGCACAACAGTGGGGAAAAGGCAAATTCCTACTCACCACCGTTCAGTGACTTCCCACAAAGTAATGCCAGCAGTAGCAATCATATGGTTATTCAATCACGCCTGATAGCATTAAAGACATTCGATAATACGAACATTAGACTACAAGGATGATACTACACGTATCTATATACATATATAGATCATTACAAGGGAGCTCTAGAAGTTTGCATGGTAACTTCCAAAGGGCACTGCCTAAGCTTTTTGATATAATCAAATTATGTCCTCACATTTCAACAAATGCTTATATCTTTGTAACCAAAGATGTTAATAAAGAAGTGTAAATAGCAAAGTCTTCTGAGCAAGCTATTTTTATAGTGATAGTATCCCGTAGGTTCTAGGTCTTAAAATGGACTTTATAATTCACTACAAACATAATAATTATCTGTAATATATTATAAACAACTTGTATCTCAGCAACCACTCAAGTTACACATATACTGACAGCAGCATTTTGTTCATCCTTCTGAGAGCTTTGATATGACCTAAACAGTTCTGTCTGTGCTACTTGCTTATAAAGATAGTTAGACAAATATTAAATTTATGACACTATGAATAAATGTTATATGAACAACAATTAATTTATCTTTGCCTGCACTAGAGAGAGGTCAAATATCAATACATTTATATTTGTCATTTTTATAAGCTTTAAGATGAAATCTTTTACTACTTTGTATGTAGCATGGTTTTAGAATTATTAATGCAAATATGAACAATAAATATTTCAGATCTAGAAGTGTCATTAGGATGTAACTGCAGACCCACAGGTGTCATCCAGTCATTGTAATGATACACTATATATAAGTCAACAAACCGGATACAAAACATCAAAAAGAAAATATAATTTGAATGAAAGATTATGCCAAAAGACTTGGTGTATACATGCCTTATTAATGCTACTTTCCAAAAGGCAAATTAGTACCTTTTTATCACTCATACCTTTAAAATCCTGCTGCTAGAGTATACTATTTTACCCTCGCCCCATGTTATTTTTCTGAATTGTTTTACAATTGTGTATGGTAGTTAGGATCAGATGCAGTCAGTTCTTTACGATAATTACAAAAAAACTAAAAAGAGTCAGTTGTTACACAGACATATCTTGATTAGCTGGCACACTAGAAAGACCCCATATAGGCATTTTCCTTTAACCTGAAGTTGATATAAAAAAAAAGCCTGTAACTGCAGTAAAAAGCTTATACTACCTCCTTGCTGCAGTTACAAACATGGTCACACAATGAAACACATTCATTTAACCAGCTATGCCTGCTTATATGAATGCCATTACTTCACTTGAGCCAGATCGGCAACTCATCTGAGTTCTCACTTGTGCCCCCTAACAGTTTGCACCAGGGCAGACCCCTCTTCACTCTGCTCTAGCTAAGTTACTGAGTAGTCCTATTCCAGTCCTCAGTAGACTCAGTTTACTTGAAAAATTTAATACATAGAATTATAGAAAGCTTGACATCACATCATTTTATTGTACATATGTACATACCAAGAAATTAAATCAGAAATGAAAAATTACTGCAACCTTCTGTCAATCATTTGTAATACTACTTATCTGACAAATCTTTGGTATGTGGCATTATAAGTATGTCTCACTTGTATATTGGTGCTTTGAACAGTACCCTAAATTCAACTTAAATTATCTGTTTTGTGTTTCTCATGCTGTGGCTGACATGGATCTCATGTGCATCAATTTACTACCTAATAATTTAAAACAAATAAATAAACATATGTTTGTTTATGTATGAGATCATTTGAAAATGGATGTCACATAATTCAGCTCTAAAGCAAAGCAAAGCAAAATTTGATTGCTGAATTGATGCCCATTTCAAAAACATGCAACAAATTGGTGATGAATGAACAAAGAAACCTGAGCATAATTCTGTGCAGTACATAGAGCTTTCTTTAGCTGCAAGATGTACTTCCAGTTACAGAGAATAAATGTGCAGGAGCATGGAGTGTTTTACAGCTTTAGAACTTGTAACATGCTTAGCATGACAATAGATCATGGCTAGAACTGATGTGTACATCTGGTCAATCAACAGCTTTAAAAACTGTTAGAGACTTATATCACATTCTAGAGAGTTTGTGTGTGGCAATACAATGCCCATTAAAGATTTCAAAGCTGTCCAACACTGCCCTGTGGTGGCTGGCAAAGAGCATAATAGCTGTAAAAAGCAGTACAACAGGATCTATTATGCACTTTTTTGATGCTATAAAAGTGCATACTATGCTTTGCTTTTTGCCAATTCCACTGCCTCATTGTATTCTATTAGCACATTTTTCCAGTATTCCAAAACAGCTTTATGTGATCTTTCCACTACCACTCTTGCACAGTTACCCTAGTTCCTACTCTCTACATACGCTGCGTACAGCAGCACTAACGTACTCATAAGCAAAGGTCAACTACATTGTGTGCTTTAACTAATTATGTTGTATAAGCTGTTCCTTTGTTTTACTAATTCATATTCAGAAGTTAAGTACACTAGTACAAAAGCACTTGTTGATAACTCATACATTGTTGGATACAGAAAGTCACATCATGGGTACTGCTGACAGATGTATGGAGGCTGCAAACAGTGTCACCCTAGTTAAAGAAGCTGTAAGGATACAGAGTAAGATGGGCTTGTGACAGCATGCTCATGGTATTACATATCACCATGATGAAAGGCATAGTCCCAAGATCATCAACAGACAATGCAAATTATTTAGTTTAATCAGTCAGAGATTATCAAAAACCATTATGAGATTAGAGAACACTTCATACTGTTAAAACCAACCAAGTACCTGAACCTACCACCAGAACATGAACGGGTGGGGTTGAGGAATGAACATACTATCTCACTGGAGATATTTCAAGTAATGCAAATAAGTAGTTAAAGAAGTGTAACAAATCAAATAAAATGACAAGGTATTTGGCTGGAAAGTGGAGAAGAGTAGGATCTTTGGGATAGCAGACTCCTTGGGAATCTTATGGACTAGCAAGAGAAGCAGCAATAAATCCTATCATTTACATGCAAGTTGTGTATGTGCGTGCGTGTATGAGCACCTGTAATAATGGGCATGTGCTGTGTTCAGACTTGTGGCAGTTACAAGCATTAAGCATTTTTGTCTTATTTTATCTCTACCAAAGATGAATACATGCTGCCCTGCAATGTAGAAATTCATCAGTCATCTAATAGATTTTTGGTTCAAATGATGCCCCCGAACCTGCTGGCATTCAATATAACTCTTTGCGCAAGAAAATATATCTGCTTCTGTTTACATTTGGCTAACAAAAACAGAAAAAATGTAACTGTAGATATTTAGGGACTACTGACAGATCTGTGTTCTCAAACAGGAAACATGCTTATAATGAAATCCAGAAGTTTCCAGCTATAAATCTGTTATAAAAATGCTAGACAAACAACACTAACACTGATTAGGCAATTTAACTGCAGTTTGACTATAAATAGAAAATGCCCAAATCCATTCACTATGCAGAATTTATATAATCAGTACATATTTCATAAGTTTTCTGTGTATCTTCTAAAGCTTTGCCTACCATTGCATTTAAACAACAGAACAAAAATGTGATCTGCCATTCTTAGGACTTATACATAAGAATATGCCATTATTCACAAAATAATATAATACAATGTATACTTTTTACCAGTTACTTGTAACATAGCTGTATTGTTGATTATAACAGACGAAGCCTATACCATTTGGGCTGATGAGAGTTCCACACTCCTTGTTAATCAGTAAATATGTTCTTATTCTAGGCAGTTTAGATCTGCCTAGGAGAGGTAGGTTTATTTAAGTGTTTTCACTCAAATATTTCTAAACCTCATCTAAAAAAAAGTTAAAATTCAGCATTACAACCTAGATTCTCACATCATAATTTTAATTCCCTGACATAGAGCCGATCAATTTACAAATGATTCTACTTAATTTACCCCCAACCCATCCCCAAAAGAGGTAACCATATCTAAATGCAGACATTTCAATTTAACTTCCATAAAATTTACACCCCCCCTTAGCCTGTAAAGGCCCTCAGGTCAACAGATTCATACACAGATTTCCCCAATCATAATCCATTTTAATCTTGATTCAGAAAACACTGCGCTGTGCTACAGCTTGTCACCCATAGTACCCCCTTTCCCAGACTGCTGTACATTCCATCCAGCTATGCATCCAATCTCTAAACAGATGATCTTGCTGAGGATAATGGTATGAAGCAGGCTGAAAAGGTTAGACAGATTACTCTATCCTTGTCAATAGTCTCCAGAGGGATCCCCAGGTAAGATAAGAGATATCAGACCTCCAGTATATTCATGATATGCCATACAAGTAGGTTGTATGTGATACACATTCTGATAAAGAAGCCTGGAGAACAGCTTCACTTGTCTCCCAGATTACCTCAACTATTCCTCTTAATCTGGAGATGTAGTGGCATTTCTCAAGGTTCCTTCCAGATTGCTGCATCCTCAGTCTGTCAAAGAGATGGAGACCAGTAAACCTGCTAAGGAACTTACGTTCTGTCAATTATACCTGTCTTCTCTTCCTCTCAGTCACTACTTAAAGCCTGCTACCATAGCAAAGAGAAATATGGGGCAGAGAATGGCATATAAATAATGATATATAAGTAACAGGTTTGGCAGTTGTTTCAGGTAGCTATACCAATGGAACTGCTGAGAAAAAGAGAGACACAGAAGACAGTGGAGACCAGTTAAAACAGTTTCCAATACCAAGAATAAGCAAGCATGACAGGGGAATTTACGTGTGTATTTCACCTTAATTTGTATATCCCAAGGGTTTAGCACCTTCAAAAAGTTTACCCTGCACTTCTGCTAATGTCACCTCTTCCTTGTCCACCTCTCCTACCACTGATTTCTCTAATATTACTCAGCCAGATATTATTTTGTGCATGCAAAAGTATATTGGTGGTTATCTGTTTAGAGTCATTCATTATGTGATCCCAACCTTAAAATTTCAGTCAGCCTTCCCACATTCCTTTCATAATAGGTCCAGTGTCACTAGTTGTACTGGTATAGCTTCACTTTGTTTGGATCTCCTAAGCTAAATCTAAGCATTAAAGACAATGGTGCATTCGTCTACCAATATGTAGCTTTGATGCTTCACAGTTGTTGATAATTTGGCTGTATTCCTGGACTTGGGTCCCTTCTGTAAGAAGAAAAAGCATCCCCATTGTGTCCACCTGGGATTTTACTACGTACTTCAGTTTCCCCAACATCCCAAAGACATGTCATTAGATAACCTTGCAATCCTGTAATTTGCCCCAGATGTGTTTGCAATATGTAAGTCTGAGTGAGTATATATTCTGCAATGGAATGGTATCTCATGCAGGATTGTTTTCCTGTCCTATGCCCATTGTTTGATGGGATAGGCTTCAGCTCCCGGACAAGCCTGAGGAGTAGAAAGCCTTTGACCAAAGTGGTCCACATGATCAAAGGCTTTTGACTAATCAATAAATGAAGCAAAAGCAATATTCTTCTGGAATCTCTTTGCTTTCTTTACACAGGACGTTAAACTGAAGTCACGTTTGCTTCAAATGGTAGAAACTCAGGTGGATGTCAAAGATCCTGTGTTACCTATCAAAAAGAATAGATGAAGCTCCCTGATGCATTGGCCAAGTTTTCCCTAGAAGTATAAATACCACCCTGATCTCCCCTGAAAAGTGACCACTAGCCTAGTGGGACTAAACCAATCAACAAAGGATATATAAAAAAATAAAAATAAATCGGGCATTGGTAGTCTGATTTCAGAAGTCTGTGTCCCTTCTAAAACAATCTTGTCCATTTGGCAGTTAGTCCACACATTATTGTAATCTGGCTTGCAGGATCTTGAACATTACACCTTGCTAACATGTGAGGCAGATGCAATTGTTCAATAATTTGATCACTGTTTAACATTTCCCTTTTTGAGACTGGTGTGAAAGCTGCCAGACTAGCCAGACAGAATTTTATAGATAATTCTGTCATCTGTAAATATTAATGTAAACCACAGGCTTGTTGTCTTAAATGGAAAAAAACTGCTGTAAGGAAGCTAAGTCAAGCATTTTATGATTGTCTTTGATCCTTAAAGTTGGCTCCGGCTGGTCTAGGTGAAGACATTCTTTCTATTGTTTTAACCAAGAGTTAAATTGCTAGATTTAAACATGCAAATGTATTTTTATTGCTCTGCTTCCTGACCAGCTGCAAGATAACACAAGGAGATGCTAAGAATGTAAATGCAGTTTCTGATGTAATGGGAACCAGGAATGTGATTTTAAAAACAGAGAGAATAGGAGATTATTAAGCATTTTTGTCTTGACCATCCAGCTCATCAGCACTGCCTGTGTTCTATATGTAAGTTATTTTACAAGTGTGTTTTCTCTTAGAAATAATTAGAAACTAGAAAGATTAGACTGTTTTTCTGTGATGTCAGAACTGTACTACTGAATTATTTTAAGTATTTATCTGTGATCTCTGAACTCCTGACTAGCACTGTGTAGTAAGAAGTATTGTCTTGTGTTTTTATTATTTATTATTAAATATTTTAAAACCTTTCAACTGTGGCTGTTTTGTGTAGAGATAAATTAAGCTCTAAGAGTACATTGCATATTTATAGTGATTACTGTACCAAGTCAATCTAATAAGCCTTGACTGTTTAGTTATACTACTAATTGAATAATAATATTGCACAGTAATAATTGGACACCCTTTTAAGGGCCTTTGAGTCGCTAATAAATATTAGCTGGGTGGTGGCAGTGATTTCTACGGTATAATCTGGGTAAAAGGGGCACAGCTGGAGAACCTGTGCCAGCCTTCCCCAGGTGTGTCTGTGTGGTTATATAAACTCTTATCTCAAAGTGTGTGTGTGTGTCAGCTACTTGGGCAGGGACATGAAGCACTGGTTGGACAGAGAGGGTGCTGGAGATTTTAGCTTGCCCAGCTGGCTGAGATCTGGACCATATAGCTGTGCCAGTGAGGAGTCTTATTGGGGGCTTGGAGAGAAAGGGAGCAACCAGCCCTGGACTGACTGTGATCTCTGTGTGTTGTTAAGGGAAATTGCACTTTATTGTATGTATTTGTTATCCTTTCCTCCTATATGAGACGCCCCTCACTGGTGTTAGTGGTGCGGATTGAGGCTCCTTGATTGCTGGGCCAGGGCACGGGCATCACAACTGGAATATAAACTGCCTCTTCCAATTCCACACACCAGATCGAGAGCTAATAAAGAAAAGAAAGAAACACTGGTAAAAAGCACTTGGATTTGTGTTTTTGGCCTCTTCCAATTGTCTGGGTACTGTCGTGTTTTCAAAATTTGCTGGCAAATTCCAAGCAACAATGTAACACCATCATTTTGTAGGATTTTAAACATTATAGCTAGGATTTCATCACTTTTTGCCTTAGTATCAAAAAGACCTTCTAGGGCCCAATTAACAATGCTCAACAGGATGTCTTACCACAGATAAGAGAACCTACCACTGTATGTATCAATGATGGTAGGGTTTTTTTCTATATAGTTCTTTGGTATTTTCCTACCTGCTCTCCTTAGTATGTCCCGAATCAGTTACGTTCTTCCCATCTTTGCCTTTTATCAACCCATTATTACCTGTAAGCTTAACTTAATACTACCAATTTTCTTGAATGGATCTTTTCTCTTTCCAGTTCTTTGTACTGCTCATTTAAACATGTCTCCTTATATCTTCTTGCTAGTCTCTGAAACTTTGCAGGCAGTTTGACACATTGTTATATGCATTGCCATTTGCTGTCCTTCTTTCCTTGGCCAACTGTAAAGCCAGCAAAACCCACCATGCTGTTTTTTTATCTATTTTCTATTTGGAATATTTTTGCTGCTAGCTTCTGGACAGCCCTGCAAACTTTCATACATAGTTCTGCAGGTCCAGTCCCTTAAATCTATTCACCTACACAGAATATTCACTTGGAACATTGTTAAACTCATAGCTCACTCACTGGTATGCTGTTTTTGTTTTCCTTAATTTTGAAGATTATGAAAACTAAGCTGTTGAATGGAAAGTCTAATAATGCAACATGGAACACAATAACTATGGACAAAGGTAAACCTCATGTGGATAAGGAAGAAATGACAAGACTATGAGCAGACATATTAGGAATTAGTGAACTAAACTGACTGGAATGGGTGAATACACATTTTGCAGAATAGATAGAGTAGTCGTTATTGTTAAAAAAGGGTATCCAGATGGTGTTTGGTTACAACCCAACAATGACAGAATGATCTCAAACAGACTAAAAGGTGTACCATTCAATATTAGAGTGCACCAACTACAGATTACACAGAGGATGAGGAAGAAGTCATCCAGTTTTAAGAGCATCTGCAGCAACTTTAAAAACAATGCCAATTTTAGCATTCCAATCACCTATGGTGAATGCAATATCTTTGGCTTTGGACAATAAAATGAAGTATGACATATGACACGGACTAGTAGAATTCTGCCAAGATAATTCACTGTTCCTAGCTGATACTCTAAAATACTTAAGATGTGGCTTTGCAGATGGATCTCATCAAATGGTCAACACTGAAATCAAACTAAACTTTGCAGTCATAGATGGAATTCTATTTAGTCAGCAAAAAAGAAAACAGACCTGGAGCTGACTGTGGCTCAGACCATCAGCTTCTTATCTTTTTTGGTGCTAGTCCTTATATATTATTCATAAATAAGTACTATTCCTCATATATTCATCTCCCATAGGGGGTGAGGGGGATTTGTTCATCTCTTACACTAGAGGTAGAAATGGATTTTTCAGGGTCAGTTCAGACCATTATATTACTCATGTTCTAGTCTTCATACACTTCAGCATGAACTAAATGATTTTTGCAATGAGCACTTAAAAGTTTGACCATACCAAATTAGATAACAGCTTAACTGACCAAATACAAAACTATTCACTTACAAGTCTCTGTCCTCTACTGCCATATCAGCTTGCTCTGAAGTACAAGCTGTGTTCTCAGACCTCCTTCACTTTTACCTACCCTTTGTTTCTACACATCTGTGGAGGCTGTCTGTTGAGATACTCAAACCAGGAAGTGTCATTTTCATGCATGTTACCATTCTACCATTTTAGATTCATTTGTATCAATTCAGGAAAGTCAAACATCTCTGTGCATTGGCCAACCATACTTTAAGTTTAGCTGGTTATGTTACAACCACCATACTCCTTCACAGATGAATGATTTTTACAAGGGGAACTCAAAAAAAGAAGATGGTGTGTAGGGTTACCAAACAGTAAAACAAACAAACAACAAACACTTTTGTTTCACTACTTGTGTTGAGATGTCTTGCTCAAAATAGATAAGGCGGTTGCTTGACTACTGCATTCAATTTATTGACTATGCATCTCTCTGAATATCTACTTTTCATGATGATTTCTGTACAGCATCCATCATTTTACCCATCACTGAAGTCAGACTCACTGGACTTTAGTTTTTACGGCTACATCATGCTCTGCCTTTGCTGACTGGAATGATTACTGCTTACCTGCTGTATCCTGGACCATGCCAAGGGACCTGTTACAGGTCTTTCAAAAACCTCAGCATCATTTTGGCATTTTTCTTGGCAGAAAGTCATCTAGTCTCTCTGTGCTGTCTCCTTCAGACCTCTCAATGCCTTTTGCAGTTCTCATCTGTTTTCTCCGTTTGCCCAGTCTTGCCCTTTCTCTTTCCTGCTTCCCAGGAATAGTACTCTTGCCTTCTGTTATGTTAGTGAACACTGATCATCATCATCATCTTTCAGCTTTTCCCATTAGGGGTCGCCACAGCGGATCTTCTCTTTCCATTTCTTCCTATCCTCTGCATCTTGCACTGTCACACCAACTGCCTGCATGTCCTCTCTCACCATGTCTATAAACCTTATCTTAGGCCTTCCTCTTTTCCCCTTACCTGGCAGCTCCATCCTTAGCATCTTTTTCCCAATATACCCATCACCCCTCCTCAGCACATGTCCAAACCAACACGATCTCGTCTCTCTTGCTCTGTCTCCAAACTGTCCAACATGAGCTGACCCTCTAATATACTGATTCCTAATCCTACCCATCCTAGTCACACTGAGTGCAAATCTTAACAACTTTAACTCTGCCACATCCAGCTCGGACTCCTGCCATTTTGTCAATGCCACTGTCTCCAACCCATATAACATAGCTGGTCTCACTACCCTCTTGTAGACCTTCCCTTTCACTCTTGCTGGTACCCGTCTGTCACAAATCACTCCTGACACTCTTCTCCACCCATTCCACCCTGCCTGTACTCTCTTCTTCACCTCTCTTCCACATTCAACATTACTCTGAACTGTTGATCCCAAGTACTTAAACTTGTCCACCTTTACCAACTTTACTCCCTGCATCCTCACCATTGCTCTACCCTCCCTCTCATTTACACACATATATTCTGTCTTAGCCCTGCTGACCTTCATTCCTCTGCTCTCTAGAGCATATCTCCACCTCTTCAGAGTCTACTCAACCTGATTCCTATTCTCACTACAGATCACAATGTCATCTGCAAACATCATAGTCCACGGGGCCTCCTGTCTGATCTCATCTGTCAACCTGTCCATCACCACTGCTAATAAGAAAGGACTCAGAGCTGATCCTTGATGTAATCCCACCTCCACCTTAAACAGATCTGTCACTCCCACTGCAGTCCTCACCACTGTCACACTACCCTCGTACATATCCTGTACCACTCTTACATACTTCTCTGCCACTCCCGACTTCCTCATACAATACCACAACTCTTCTCTAGGCACCCTGTCATATGCTTTCTCCAAGTCTACAAAGACACAATACAACTCCTTCTGACCTTCTCTGTATTTCTCCAATAACACTCTCAGAGCAAACATTGCATCTGTAGTGCTCTTTCCTGGCAGGAAACCATACTGCTGATCATTAATCATCACCTCCATTCTTAACTTAGCTTCTACTACTCTTTCCCATAACTTCAAGCTGTGACTGATCAATTTTATCCCTCTGTAGTTACTGCAGCTCTGCACATCACCCTTATTCTTAAAGATAGGTACCAAAACACTTTTTCTCCACTCCTCAGGCATCCTCTGACTTTCCAAAATTTCATTAAACAATCTAGTTAAAAATTCCACTGCCATTTCTCCTAAGCACCTCCATGCTTCCATTGGTATGTCATCTGGGCCAACAGCCTTTCCATTCTTCATCCTCTTCATAGCTGTCCTTACTTCCTCCTTGCTAATCTGTTTCACTTCCTGATTCACTATCCCCACATCATCCAACCTTCTCTCTCTCTCTCTCTCATACTCTTCATTCATCAGCCTCTCAAAATACTCTTTCCATCTACCCAACACACTCTCCTCTCTTGTGAGTACCTTTCCCTCACTATCTTTTATCACCCTTACTTGCTGCACATCTTTCCCAGCTCTGTCCTTCTGTCTAGCCAATCGGTACAGGTCCTTTTCTCCCTCTTTAGTGTCCAATCTCAAATACAACTCTCCATACGCCTTATCCTTAGCTTTCGCCACCTCTCTATTTGCCATGCGCCTCATCCCCTTATACTCATGTCTACTTTCTTCATCTCTTTGACAATCCCACTTCTTCTTCGCCAGTCTCTTCCTCTGTATACTCTCCTGTACTTCCTCATTCCACCACCAGGTCTCCTTGTCCTCCTTCCTCTGTCCAGATGTCACACCAAGCACCTTTCTAGCAGTCTCCCTTACTAGTTCTGCTGTAGTTACCCAGCTATTCGGTAACTCTACACTGCCTCCCAGTGCCTGTCTTAACTCTTCCCTAAACTCCACTTCACAATCACCATTTTTTAACTTCCACCATTTAATCCTTGGCACTGCTTTCACACTCCTCCTCCTCTTCTTGATCACCAAAGTCATCCTACAGACCACCATTCTATGCTGCTTAACTACACTTTTCCCTGCCACCACTTCACAGTCTCCAATCTCCTTCAGACTGGCCCTCCTACATAGGATACAATCCACCTGTGTGCATCTTCCTCCACTCTTGTATGTCACCCTATGCTCCTCCCTCTTCTTGAAATACGTATTCACCACAGCCATGTCCATCCTTTTCGCAAAATCCACAATCATCTGACCTTCTGCATTCCTCTCCTTAACACCATACCTACCCATCACTTCCTCATCCCCTCTGTTCACTTCACCAACGTGCCCATTAAAGTCCACTCCAATCACTAGTCTCTCACCCTTGGGTACACTCACCACAACTTCATCCAACTCACTCCAAAATTTCTCTTTCTCATCCATCGCACACCCAACTTGTGAAGCATATGCACTAACAACATTCATCATTACACCATCAATTTCAAGCTTCATAAACATCACTCTGTCAGACACTCTCTTCACGTCTAAAACACTCCTGGCATATTGTTCCTTTAGTATAACCCCTACCCCATTTCTCCTGCCATCCACACCATGATAGAACAATTTGAACCTGTTTCCTAAACACCTGCCCTTACTTCCCTTCCATCTGGTCTTTTGCACGCACAATATATCAACCTTCCTTCTCGCCATCATATCAGCTAGCTCTCTTCCTATACCAGTCATACTGCCAACTTTCAAAGTTCCTACCCTCACTGCTACACTCCTAACCTTCCTTCTCTCTTCCTGCCTTCAGGCATGCCTTCACCCTCCTCTTCTCCTTCGGCCAACAGTAGCCCAATTTCTGCCAGTGCCCTGTTGGCTAACAGTACTAGTGGCGGTCATTGTTAACCCGGGCCTCGACCGATCTGGTATGGAAATATGAAATTTTTGAGCCATAAGTGTTGTGGCAGAATTTTTATGCCGGATGCCCTTCCTGATGCAACCCTCCCCATTTATCGGGGCTTGGGACCGGCACAAAGAAATGCACTGGCTTGTGCATCCCCAGTGGCTGGGTTATGTTAGTGAACACTGATGCAAAGTATTAATTTTGAAAGTTTCCTTATTTTTTGTTCTCCTTTATACTTTGCCTTCAGAATTTAATTCCCCTAAGTTCCTTGCCCTTCATTTCGGCTGCATATCTGAAGACCTGTTTCCTTGTCTCCCTGTCTCAATGTCTGCTGCTAACTAATTAACCATACTGCCTTTAAACTTCTGGTACATTTTGCAGCCTTTATTGCACATAACCTTTCTATGACTCCCCTCCCCTGTACCTCAAGTGCATGTATATTTTTTTCTTTTCCATTATAGCTTCTCTCATCTACCAAGTAAACCAAACTGCTTTTCTTTTTACCTTGGTAACCCTATTCAACCTTGTCTCCACCCCCTTTCACAAAGCTATTTCTGTGATTTTCTACTGTTCAATACTTTTATGGTCTCTTGCCATTCACAGATCTTTGCTTAAGATTGTCTTATTCTGACTCAGTAAGTTTCACTCTACAACCAGTCTGTGATCTTTCTAGTGGCTTCTTATCAGAAGTGTGAAAGTGAGCCTGCAAGTCCAGACACTTTGAAAACTGAATAGAGCTTTATTCAGAAAATAAAAACATACTGATGCTTGCCATTATACCTTTAAAGTATTCTGCATTCCTTGAATGGAAGAATGTGGGTAATGCTGGATTTACCCACACTCAACCATGGATTATTGCTATATTAACTGATATCTGTGAACCTCCGATTAGGGAAAATTCTTTGAGGTATGGCAGTCGGAATTTCTTTACAATCATAC
Organism: Protopterus annectens; assembly: GCF_019279795.1. Taxonomy (NCBI): domain Eukaryota; kingdom Metazoa; phylum Chordata; order Ceratodontiformes; family Protopteridae; genus Protopterus; species Protopterus annectens. Next base: position 1,348,186,251 of record NC_056729.1, on the reverse strand, counting down.
CTTTACATCTGCCAGGCCACGGTTCACATTTACAGCCCTCAGAATTCTTCTGCATCAGTTTATCTGTTAGAGAAAGTTCTCATGCCATACTCACTTTATTCACTGCTCTTCATACGTATCTTTTTCTGTTCTTGATTGCATGAGGTGGCCTGTAGAGGGTGTCGACAGTGTCAGTATACTACATTCTTACTGTTCCTCCAATGATCTTTTCTAGCATACACTTGGTTCTTTGCTCTCCCCACCATTAACTTCTCAGTATCTCTTCTTCACTGTGCTTATTTTTCACATTTCTTATGTCTGTATCATTTCCCACTCTGACCATTCTCCTTAACTATAATGTCACTTTTCTATCCTTGTCGTCTGTCTTTCCCAAACATGATGTATCCCGGTAGCACCATGTTCCCTCCTCACTTGTCATTTAACCATCTTTTTTTAAACAAAAAAAAAAACATCTTTACTAAATTATCGTATATGACATAGGCAATCTTACATTTGTATAAATGAAAAATAAACCACATTAAAACAATTTTAGTTGCAAACATGCATCACCGATCCTGTTGAGATGTTGAGACAACTGTAGTTGCAAACACTATACATCACTTATAATATATCCAGCGATTATCAATTATTACATAGCTCATTCAAATCCTGCCTCCTTTTAAACCTCGTCTGCATATAATGTTCCCACAATTCCCAATTTTTTCTAAGTAGTTTGCTCCTTCCCTTTTCTGTCATTTAACTGTCTTTCAATTATTTCGAGCACATAAGCTGAGTAATTTTCTTTCTTAGGTTTCATGCACCTTTCATCATTAACATGAATCGATTACTCCTGTCTTCTTTTCCTGATTTTCCCATCCTTCCTATTCTCCCCTTTCCATTTAGTCCCAGAGCATTGATGTCCTCCTATCCTTTTTAAGTGTCCTTCATTTTTTTTTCTTCAGACTCCTTGAAATCCCTTTGAAGCATTCTTTTTGTATCTGCCATTCTGTATCCTAATCTGCTCTCTCAGATGCCATTCTTTCTTGTTATCATTACCTCTCTCTTGGGTGTTACAAATTTATCTCCTAGACTTGACCTTATTATTATCTCCCACTGTGTTTGTTGTTTCTTAATGTACTGCTGATATCCTCTGATCCTTTCTCCATTTTCTATATTAAATCTGCTGTTCTCCTTTAAGGCCTCCACATTCCACCTAGCAATATTTCTCTTTTGACATACCCTTTTGTTTCTCCCAAGTAGCATTTATATTAACACCCAGACTTTCCATTGTAGTTTAAAGGTGCATTAGTCCTAATGTGTCTTTCCAGACCATTTTATAAGTGTAGTTACACTGCGACTGGGATGAGGCCTACCACAAATGAACAGCTACCGAACCTTCAGGATTCAACCACGGACTCACACTACTGATTCCAAACTCCTTAACCAACTTACTGAAGCAGTATTTCAGATACCTAATTTGTTCATTTATCATACTGCTAGAATTTGCTGCAGACATCATCTTTCAGTTACTGTCCTACACAAACCTCTATAAACTTATACCATTACTTTGATCCTTCCCAGTGCCTTATTCATGGTCCCTTTTCTCAAGTGTACTGCTCTAAGGGGCCATCCCCTGACACTTGTGAACAGCAGCATAGTGATATAGTAATAACTGCTGCTGTCTGAGAGCACCTGTCTTTTTGGTTTGCTGGCTTCTTTGTGGAGTTTGCATGGCTGTCCTGAATCGACATTCATTTTTTGTCAGGTGCCCCCCCCCCCCCACTCAAAAATATGTACTGTAGTGAACTGTAGTGATTTGCTAAAATGGCTGCAGATCTGTTTACTTTGTGTGTGTGTGTGTGTGTGTGTGTGTGTGTGTGTGTGTGTGTGTGTGTGTGTGTGTGTGTGTGTGTGCGCGCGTGTGCACATGTGCATGCACGTTAGGTTTACCACATTTGCAAATGCCAAAAGGGGGACATTTTATTACTGTAATGTGAGCTTTTGCAGGGCAAACCATACCCAAAACCAGTACAAACGAATAAATGTCATATTTTTGCTAAAGTAACAGCTCAGGCATGTAGAATTTCAGTTGTTTATGTTGTTTCATATAGTATTTAGGTCTTTCACATACAAAATAATTGATTCATGCCAATATTAAAGGAAACACTGAAAATATATTTGTCTTAAAATATCACATTTGCCATTTTTGATTTTTTAAGGACACACCTGCCCAGATAGGGACTGTCCTACATAAAGATTGTCAGGTGGTAACCCTTGTGGGCTAACAGATAGAATTACTGTGTAGGGAGGAGGCCCAGGGAGAAAAGATCCACAGAACAATAAATGAACAGTAGAGTACATGAAGAACAATTGAATATACATACAACAGCAAATAATACATACTGCAGCAAACATTAGCTATACATACAAAATGAAACTGAAACATAGTAATGAACAGATATACAACATCTAGCTAAAGGCTAGGAAAGAAGGTAGGATATATATATATATATATATATATATATATATATATATATATATATATATGTATATATACAGTTAGTACTGAGCTCAAACAGATACTGTTACAAATATTGCACTAAACTCAAGCAGATATAAAGCAGAAGCTCCACACTAAGGTGGAACAATCTAGAAGGGCTAATGGGATGGAATGGGAAGATAGAGGAGTAAGGTAGGACACTGAGTGAGTTATATACGTGGTAGTGACAGGAAGCTAGGTGTAAGTCAGATGGATATGCATTTGGAGTTGAGATGAACTGAGGTAGTTAAGCAGGTTATAACAGGTCTGAGAGATTGAGTGAGGAGGGAAGGGGAGGGCAAAGGGTGAGCCAGAGCCTGCAGAGGAAGGAGTGCAATGACCAGACACTGTGAGAAATGGTGGCTAGGGAGAGGAGAGGAAGGGGAGGTAAAAGGAAGGTTACGAGTCGGGATTGGTGCATGGGCATAACCAGAAACTTTTTAAATGAGTTTTTAGCGCAGTCTTGAAGTGATTGCAAGAAGGTAGTGTGGTTTTAGAGGGTGGGGGGTGGGGGGGGGGGTTGTTCCATAATCTGGATATGACACAGAGAATAGTGCTTCTCTCACTGAGTTCTTGAGTTTGGTCACTAGAAATAGATTTTTGCTGCTGGAGCATAGACGTCTAGTGGAGCAGTTGGGCTGCAGAAGGTTGGTTGATTCAGGTGAAGAAGCTGAGGGAGTTTAAGCCAGTCAAGTTCTTTAAGTGAGATACAGTGGTGGCTGCAATAAGATGCACCAGTGACAAACTTAGCGATTTTATTGTAGCAAGCCTTGAGCTTGTTTAGGTCTGTTTGTCTAAGGTAGGTAAGTATAGGAGAGGCGTACAGTAAAGTGGAGATTAGGTGGGAATTGGCAGCAGAAATTCTGGCTGTCATGGAGAGGAATTGTTTCTGTACAATGCACCTAGTTTTTTGTGAACCTTTTTTATGGTAAAAGAAATGTGAGTGTCAAATTTGAGATTGTTATCAATCTCAACACCAAGTAGTTTGGTGTGTTCTGTTGGGGAGATGACGGTATTGTCTTTGGATTGAATATTAAAGTGGGGATAATTGGGTTAGATTTAGTGGGTTGGAAGATAAGGAGTTTAGTCTTGCGCTGGTTGAGAAAAGGCTTCCTGTGTGATCTTGTGAAGTTCAGGTATAGTTGAGGCTGAGCAGATGAGGGTGGAGTCATCTGCATACTCTATAAGAGAAGCATGCTTGGTGTCTGTGAATTGATCGTTGTTGAAGAGTGAGAATAGTAGGGGACCAAGGATGGAGCCTTGGGGAACACCGAGTGTTACAGGAAGTTGAGAAGACAGGTCATTATGGAAACAAAATGAAACAAGCAAACTGTTGAATATACACACAAATCCCAGTGTCGAAAAAAGCAGGACCCAGTAGTTAAAATAGTTCTCTCAATCGATTTAATATAAAATCAAGACACAGTATACATAAAGCGCTTTTCATCTTCTAAATGTAAAGTCTTCTTTAGATGTAACAAAATACATTTAAAATGGTTTAAATACCAGCACTACACATCATATGGTCCCAATCACCCAACAGAATTACCGATAGATGTGACTTTTAAACCCAATACATTGTAGAATTTCTGTTGTTTACAAGGGCACTTTTCACTCAAAACATGTGTATGACAGCCATGCATACTATGCACTACTGCTTATATTAATGACAACATAACAAGAAATATATAAAATATGAAGTATATATATGTATAAGTTACTTTATATATATTTTCCTTTGTATACAAGAATCTTTATAAAAAATCTGTATCTATGATAATCATAATGTTTATGTAGTAACCTACAACCCTGTATGTTCATACATAAAATCTACTAACAATGTTTGTGTGTATATGTATCTACCCGTTCCTATATATACACACAGATATGAATAGTTCATAAACCTACGGATTTACAATAATCCATATGCAGTACATGATAGAAGGCATAGCTGTAATTGCCTGTTACATTTATATTCAGTTACTACATTCTGCTGTAAATATTCATTTACCTTTCTAATACTTTTCAGTTTAAGCACACTGGCAATGGTACACATTTCATTTAATCCTGGGTAGTTATACGCATTTGTTAAAATCTGCCAATACAACTCTCTAACTTCCTGAATGAGACTGTGATATTCTACATATATAATAAGGACTGCTTTTAAGTGAGCTTTCCAGTCAATATTTGTATCATCAATAATAAAATTAATTTGTGATGTTTAGAACGATGTATAGTTTTATTCAAAGTAGAATGGAAGACATGCACTGAAGTAGGTGAATGCATACACAAAGTTGCTGAGTTGCTAACGTCATCTTGAACAAAAGTCAATTTGGCTGAATGCTGGATGTGGAGTCACTCTTGGCTGTTGGTTTAGGATGCAGATTACAGCAGTATGATACTACGTCCTAGTCTGGTACTCTGGTTTACAGCAGCATGATACTACCACCTAGTCTGATACTCTGGTTTATAGCAGTATGATACTACCTCCTAGTCTGGTACTCTGGTTTACAGCAGTATGATACTACCTCCTAGTCTGGTACTCGAGTTTATAGCAGTATGATACTACCTCCTAGTCTGGTACTCTGGTTTACAGCAGCATGATACTACCTCCTAGGCTGGTACTCTGGCTTATAGCAGCATGATACTACCTCCTAGGCTGGTACTCTGGTTTATAGCAATATGATACTACCTCCTAGTGTGATACTCTGGTTTATATCAGCATGATACTACCTCCTAGTGTGGTACTCTAGTTTATAGCAGTATGATACTACCTCCTAGTCTGGTACTCTGGTTTACAGCAGTATGATACTACCTCCTAGTCTGGTACTCGAGTTTATAGCAGTATAATACTACCTCCTAGTCTGGTACTCTGGTTTACAGCAGCATGATACTACCTCCTAGTGTGGTACTCTAGTTTATAGCAGTATGATACTACCTCCTAGTCTGGTACTCTGGTTTACAGCAGCATGATACTACCTCCTAGTGTGGTACTCTAGTTTATAGCAGTATGATACTACCTCCTAGGCTGGTACTTTGGTTTATAGCAGTATGATACTACCTCCTAGGCTGGTACTCTGGCTTATAGCAGCATGATACTACCTCTCAGTCTGGTACTCTGGTTTATAGCAGCATGATACTACCTCCTAGGCTGGTACTCTGGTTTATAGCAATATGATACTACCTCCTAGTGTGATACTCTGGTTTATATCAGCATGATACTACCTCCTAGTCTGGTACTCTGGTTTATAGCAGAATGATACTCCCTCCTAGGCTGGGACTCTGGTTTACCGCAGTATGATATAACCTCCTAGTGTGGTACTCTGGTTTATAGCAGTATGATACTACCTCCTAGGCTGGTACTCTGGTTTATAGCAATATGATACTACCTCCTAGTGTGGTACTCTGGTTTATAGCAATATGATACTACCGCCTAGTGTGGTACTCTGGTTTATAGCAGTAACATACTACCTCCTTGTCTGGTCTCTTACTGATAAAGTAACTAAACTAGTACTCAGTTTAAGGAAGAATCCATGAGGTGTCTTTAGGCCAGGTTTCATAAATTGCAGTGATTTTGTTGCTATGAAAAAAAATCAAGGCTTCTATTTGAGGCCATTTCTTAATCATATATATGCTATAGATATTTTTAGGGCATATATTTCTGTTTGGTGGGCCTTAGTTTATTTTTTTGCCTGCCTGGAGAAGTTAGCAAAGCAGCGAGAGTATTCATTTTAAAGGAATTAAAAAAAAAAAAATCACAGAGGTTTAATTCTGTACAGCAGGCTTAACTGCCTCAGTGTTATTGCAGTATAGAAATGTATATCCCAACTGAGAGTTATAGTAATGATAGCTAGTTTACACAGTTGGGATTCAGTTAGTGGCAAGGATGGGTTTTTTATTTTTCAGTTGTTAAACATAGACTCTTGGAGTTCATATACTTATATATGGCATACAGTGATAGCAATTAGCACATGTAGCAAATGCATAAATGGGTATCATCCTGTAGTAATGTTAATATATGTTTCTTTATCTGTGAGCAACTACAGAAATTGAACTCCTTGAATATCAGCAAAACACAGGTACACATATTTGCTGTAAATTCCATCATATGTAAAATGTACTAAACAATGATTCTGAAAGTTTATAATAAGAATATTGCAACACTGTTTCAACATGGGATGCTAAAATATGCATTGTGCAAATCCGATATTTTGTTCTTATGGATTGGGCCTGGATGTAATGTGCAAAATAGCACCATTCCCACTGTGGCATTAGAACTGAATGAGAGGTGGTAATCTACTATAAGGAAAACAACAGCAAAGGGCATGGTAAAGCAGAGTAGTTAGTAACCAACAGAGCAAGGGTATTGTTAAGAAAGACATTCCTTAATTGAAAATAATACTGAGTAAAGGTTTTTATTTTATAATGTAATGAAAATTATGGTTTGAAGGGTGTCAGTAACTATTGTTAAGCCTGCAGATGTTACATGTTACATGACCAGGTGGTCTTCTCAGGTTAGAGCAACAGGAGGGCTACCTTATCAAACACCACTGCTCAAAGTGCACATGGACTGGGAAGGGAGGGGGGTGCAGGAAGAAAAGCAAGTCTTTGATGGCACCCAGCAGATGTTTTCAGAGGAAATGACAATGATGATCCAGTATCTTGTATACATTCAACTACATGCACAAATAAGAGGGAAGGTCAGCAAAGGTAGACCCAACCAGCGCCTACATTTTCAAAATAGCTGGTGATGTGGCTTCTTCAAAACCTTGGTGGTAGCAGCTATATCTGAGCCACAGCTGTATAACATACTGGACTTTCTCTAGAAAAGGCTATGCCAGGGAATAGATAGCTGGCATCTGTAAGCCTAAACATGAACCACCATTGTGATCAGATACTATACTTCTTTTTGAAAGGGAATTGGGGAGGATCTCAAAGAGAGAGTTGTGACAAGCACAGCTTTTAGAGCTTACCTAATAAAACATGAGGAAGGTAGACAAGAAGGTTTCTGACTGATAAGAGCAGGTGGGGTCTGTATAATGGGGTACCTGAAAAGGGTTTGACAGAAACAGAGACAGAGAGAGAGAAAGAGAGAGAGAGAAAGAAAGAGAACTAATACAGCTGTTGTCATTCCCAAGGGTCTACTTTTGGGTATTTCAGGCCTGAATCCATGATATCCTCTTTACAGATCATCCAGGCATAAATCATATGAAAAGAAGGTATATGCAAGACTGTTATTGGAGAGATACTAGAAAAGATGTTGCACGGTACTGTAAACTGGGAGAACAATGTCAAAAGGTTGGCAAAGCATAAAACAAAGGTAAAGCTGCTTTGGTGTCTTTATTTGTTATTGATGAACCATTTCATATGGTAACCATAGATACTGTGGGATCTCTCAGTTCCTCAAGTCCCACAGGTAAGAGATATATCTTAGTGGTTACAAAGTATACTACTAATTACCCTGATGCATTAGCTTTGTCCTTTTCTGAGGCAGGAAATGCGGCTAAGGATAAGTTAGAAGCCTTCAACAGGGCAGGTATTCCCAAGGAAATGCTAACAGACAGATGGACCTAACATTATGTCACATCTACTTACCTCTCTGTGGAAGAGTTGCAGGGTAAATCAGTTAAAGCTATCCTCTACCTTAAGAAGAAATGATGTGGGGAGTGATACAACTTTTCTCTTAATAAATACTGTGAGCATATACAGTCCAGTTTAAGTGGAAAAGGGGCAATTATCTGTACCATCCATCTTCTCTTTGCAAGAAGCGAACTGAGACATGAATAGACAGATTTTTGCCATTTAAGCTACAAAATGGTAAGGGGTTCCTAGACTTAATTCATTATGTGTAGTAGGGTGAATGATTCCCACAAAGAGTCTGTTGTGGAGAATGTATTAAAGTTCCGGTCAAAGCATAGGTAGCTCATGGTACTGGCAGAAAGGCACCTAATACAAGCAGAATGGCAATAAAAGGTATGGGGTGATTGCACAGCAAGAGATATTCAAACAAAAGGTAGTGAAGCTTTTTCCTGTTTGGCAGAATAAGCTGCAAGCAGTATGGGAAGATCTTCTACTACTATGTGGAAGACTCATTATCTGGTACAGTTTCCAGGAAAAAGACCAAGCAGAAACACTACCATGTAAATGTGAAGAAGTCTTACTTTGATAGAGGGTCATTGGTAGTCCATATTTACAGTGGGTTACACTAGGGATTCTGTGGCAGATCTTCTCAGTAAGGCTTGGACTGACACTTAAGTAGATAAGGTATTGTTGTCCAGAAGCTATCCCTTACTCATGTTCAGAAATTATAAGCAGTACTGCAAGAATTAGGAGATATAGTTATGTATTTATTTATTAAACATTTGTTGAGCAGGAAAGTCTGACTAGGACAGAGCCTATTTTAAGTGAAGGCCTGTGGAGAAACACTCTAGATGGATGTCTTTGGAATGTAGGAGAAAACTGGAGTACCTGAAAGAAACCCACACGAACGTTAGGATGACATGCAGACTCTGTACAGAATGCACCACAGCCAAGAATTGAACCAGATAACCTCATGCTGTGAGGCAACAACATTAACTGCTGCACCACTGTGATGCCCTACTCAATGCGACTGCAGAGTATATGAAGTGACATTTAGGCACTGGAACCCAATAACCAATCAAAAGGGCAGAATTAACCATCAAGGCAAAACAATGCAAAATGAAAATGTCAGTGGATTTCTACCCCACAAATGCAAAAGATCTTCCAAGGCAGACAGCTGAAGTAACAAAGGGATGCATGTTCAATCTAAGCTACATCTCTTGGCAGCCTCACTAGAAAATTCACTTGTCAGTACAGAAAGTGAGGAGCAGTATCACAAGCTGTTTCAATGTACATAACAGAAGTGCTTAACTCAGTGCTTCTATTATATACATTAATGGACATTGTTACTTCTGTATCATACAAGCGGCAACATTTCACATTTCTTCAAATTTAAAGAAGAAATCGAGGAATGCTATAAGACCTGATACATCTACAAGTTCAGAAAAAAATTCACATAAAATAAATGGAAACATTCACTTCCCTTCCTTGTTTGCTATTTTGAATGACACTGTGGCATAGCTGGCTGCACACATAGCCCTGAACCTGAAGTCAGTGTGTTCTATTCTCTAGATGAGGACTGAAATCATACCTGAAAAAAATATAAGCATCAAAAGCAGGTCTGTATGAGTGGGATGTCCTTTTTGAAAATAAAAGACATTATTCATAAAAAGGATTTAGCCTTTCCAAAGTGCCTAGATTAGAAAGTACTTCTGATAAAACCAGTGCATGAAATTTGCAGTCTGCGCGAATATTGTTTCTGTGTTGGATTCAGTCACTTCATTTCCTGGCTTAGCCATTTAATATGTAAATGTATGGTCGTCAGAGAAGTCTTATATAAATAGTTAATTGTTAAAAATTTACAACAAATAAACTATTTAAGGTTATACCATGTACACAGTCAGAGAGTTTTAAATAACTGTGATAGATGTAGTATATTCATTCATTTATGTCTTTGTCATTATTATTTCTGCAGACCCACAGAACTCTTGTTTCATGGTGACCTGAGGTGGCATTTAACAAGGTTTGCATTCATTTTTGGGGAGTGTGATAATCCCTCCTTAATCTAGACAAACTGTTTAAAGTCTAATGCTTCTCTCTGATCATCTTTTAACTGCTAATAACAAAATAACTAAGATAAATGAGCTGTTATTGTTATGTGGTGTGCCAAATGTTTTTCAGCAGTTGGAAATGGAGAAACGTATTCCTAAGCAAAGCAGAACAGTGCTGTATGGTTTATGTTAAACTATAAAAGAATGCAATTGCTCCATAAAACATTACATCATGCTGATTAATTTAGACCAAGTAAACCTAAGCATCTGGAACTGTAACAAAAGGCTAAATTTAAATGCTATACTTTTTAAAATGTTTATACAGATTTCGCAAGACACTCATGAAACAACATGATAAAGTAATCAAACATAAAACGTATACACACATTTTCTGATGTGATTACGTATGACCTAACATTCTGCAATGAAAAGCTCTAGAAATTTTTTTGTCAAGATAATATGACAGCATGCATTCTTTTTCTGAATAATTTTATTCAAGCTGCATTTGTATATTTTTCCTGTTACCTGAATGTTTTATTTTCTTTAACATACTTTATTCTCAACAACAGATCATCATCATCATCTTCTTTCGACTGTTCCCATTAGGTGTCACCACAGCAGATCACCTGTTTACATTTCTTCCTGTCCTCTGCATCTTGCACTGTAACACCAACCACCTGCATGTCCTCTCTCACCACATCCATAAACCTTATTTTAGGCCTTCCTCTTTTCCTGTTACCTGGTAGCTTCATCCTTATCCTCTTTTTCCCAATATACTCAGCATCCCTCCTCAGCATTTGTCCAAACCAACGTAATCGTGCCTCTCTGGCTTTGTCTCCAAACCTTCCAACCTGGGATGACCCACTAATATACTTATTCCTAATCCTGTCCACCCTCGTCACACCCAGTGCAAATCTTAACATCTTTAATTCTGCCACATCCAGCTCAAACTCCTGCCTTTTTGTCAATGCCACTGTCTCCAACCCATATAACATAGCTGGTCTCACTACCCTCTTGTAGACCTTCCTTTTCACTCTTACAGGTACTCGTCTGTCACAAATCACTCCTGACACTCTTCTCCACCCACTCCATCCTGCCTGTACTCTCGTCTTCACCTCTCTTCCACACTCACTGTTACTCTGAACTACTGACCCCAAGTATTCAAACTCATCCACCTTCACCACCTCCACTCCTTGCACCTCACCATTCCTCTATCCTCCCTCTCATTCACACACACATATATTCTGTCTTAGTCCTGCTGACCTTCATTCCTCTTCTCTCTAGAGCATATCTCCATCTCTCCAGGGTCTCCTCCACCTGTTCCCTACTCTCACTACAGATCACAATGTCATCTGCAAACATCATAGTCCACGGGGACTCCTGTCTGATCTCGTCTGTCAACCTGTCCATCACCAATGCAAATAAGAAAGGGCTCAGAGCTGATCCTTGATGTAACCCCACCTCCACCTTAAACGCATCCGTCACTCCCACCGCAGACCTCACCGCTGTCATACTACCCTTGTGCATATCCTGTACCACACTTACATACTTTTCAGACACTCCTGACTTCCTTATACAATACCACAACAGATAACACAGGGTTTTAGCAAATCAGAATCCCTTACTGGTACTTTCTTTCCTGCTACTAATACACATTACTGTGTAAGATGATGTTCAAACTTCAGAATTTTCAATGATTCATACTTTGAGAATGTCGGAATGGAATGAGTGGCTGAAGAAATGGACTGCACATTTATTTTTGTGCATCCTTTATACCCACTACAGGGTAGTCTCCTTTGCTGGCTAAAATAAGATTATGTGTTAAAAGTGCAGGAACTCAAGATTTCAGAAAGTGAAAAGCTAGTGGGCTAGTGGGTACAACAAAAAGGCAGACAAGTATTCCACCTACTTAAGACAATGTAAAGTAAGTCATGTCAAATAATAATCTTAAACTTTTGGTGTTACCAGCACATACCAGCTTTATGCCAATGTCACCTAGAAGTTTTTTGTAGTCAATATTAACTTCAGGTCTTCCATAGCACATTGGAATACTAACTTTGTCTTGCTATTTCCACTACTGACTGGCCAAAAGTCAAGTCAAAAACAAGGTAAATTAAGCCATTCATTGCTAACTCATTCACTTCCTTCTTCAGCACAAAAGTATTAAATGTATATTTCTGTGCTTGTCTCAATCATGAACGGAAAGGTCTGAATGAACAATGCAACTGATTATTGGCCTGTTACAGTCAGCTAGATATTCTGCAGACAAAGTTTTCTACACAGCAACCAGAAATCGCTACACAAATATCATTAAATTTTAATAACATTTTAATAACATCAACTACTTTAAGGAACAATACACTCCACTCATAAATAGCCATGAAATATCAAGAAGCAAGTTAACTTCTCTCTCTGGCAGACAAATTCACCAGAGTATTTCACTAACCACTAGTGGCTTCAAGTACTCAGGGCTTTTTCTTCTTGCCAGCATGTTACAACCCCTCACCAATTATTCACTTTCATGTTCCATCTCCACTACAACCCTAAGTCTAACTCAACAAACACTTTTACCATTTCTACTTCTGACAAACTTCTACCAATTACATGAATGTTTTTGTAGTTTATCAGTATAGCTGATTTAATAATCATGCATTAATTGAAATTAAAATTAAAGAACAAAAAAAAACTTTCTTTCCATGATCAGCTAGACCTTTTCCCTAATTAAACTGAATAATTTCTCAAACCAGGCAAAGTAAGCTTCTTTGGTCCTAAAATGGCTGTGGCAGTTATTTTAACTAGAATCCAATATCTTCTTTGATCTGTCCCTCTTCAAAACTGAGAGAATCCAAACTGGACACACAACTCCCTATAAAGCTGAATCAGAGATCAGTAACCTTTTTGAGTATCAATAATTATGGCATTTGCTCTTCAGTATGTTAAGATCCCAAGCAAACAGGTCAAAGAATGAGATGATGATATGTATGCAGACGTGCAACAGTGCTAACTTTATTTTTAAATTAACTGACTGACTGGTTGCTTCAGTGTAAATTTCATATTACTTTGTGGTATCTGATCTTTTCTGTATGTAAACCATAGCTATACATTCCAAAGCAAACTATATGGTACATATAAAATTCTATGCACTTTATTGCATAAACAAAAGAATAATTTGTAATACACAACATGGCACGCTTTTATTTTATAGTCATTTTGTGGTCAATTTTTGTAGTATACAAATAAAATTTATTTAACAATTATATTTAAATGTTTCAGTATTAACTGACTGCTGTCAAAAAGCAAATTTATCTGCAGTGCAGAAGTATCATGAAAAGAAAGTGCCAGGATCCGCCACATAATGCAAGCACTCAGGTCACTCCAAAGCAAGTACAAGTATGACTCTATCATTGTCCATGCTGGTGTGAATGACCTGTGATGTACCTCCCTGGACTACATGAAAAGAGACATAGAGGAGCTCTCTGACCATGTAGCCCAGGCTGGTATGACCCTGACCTTGAGTAGCATCTTGCCCTCACCAAGAATGATGCCACAGTATAAAGAGAAAATGATCAGTTTCAACAATTGGCTAAAGTATTGGTGTCATTCAAAGGGGATCCAGTGTCTGTCAGCCTGGGATGACATGCTTGACAAGCCACGTTGCTTCGCTAGGGGCGGCTTGCACCTGTCACCCTTAGGCTTTCGTATACTGGCCAAGGCTCTTGCCACCCCCATAGTGCCTTTTTTAGGCAAGGCTCAAAGGACAAACCCACCTCCATAGACAACCCAAGGATAAAAAAACAGAAGGTAATGCTACTCAATGCCAGAAGTCTAAACCTCAAGATGCACACACTCGAGGCTCTCCTCAGTACGGAGAACATCGATGTCTGTGCAGTAACAGAAACCTGGTTCAAGGCTCCTGAGAGCACCCCAGCACTACCAGGTTATAAGTCATACCATGCGTTTCGGCCTCAAAACTCGGACCGAAGCACAAAAGGAGGGGGAGTATCTATATTCATCAAAGATACCTACACCTCCAGGTTAGTGGCACTGCACGAAGCATTGGAAACCATCCATGCGCAACTAACAGCGGGCAAAACTGCCTTTCAGTTTGTAGCCTGCTAAAGAACACCCTCCCTATTACAGGAACCCCACTTGGCATTCCTGAGAACACTGGAGAATATGAAGGTCTCTCCAAACACTATGTTATTGGGTGACTTCAACTACCCAAACACTGACTGGGAAAACTACTCAAGCCCAAACACCCTCGCCCAACGGTTCCTTGAATTTATAAACTCTAACGTGATGGAACAACTGGTCACCACTCCCACAAGAGGGAACAACATATTGGACCTGGTCATCACCAACACGGGGACTCTATGTTCCACACCAGAGGTAAACCCCTCATTGGTAAGATCAGACCATAAACAAATTTCCCTGGACCAGGGGTGTAGCCAGGATTTTCAAATTTGTACTCACAGCTCCCAAACTGCTGCCCCCCCCCCATCAAGCCACACCCAAATCAACATGTTGTGGTCTTCGGAGTTCTGCTCTCTGAACTGATCACCGGCAGTTGTATGCCAGGATAATAATAACTTGCATGATAAAACAATACAGGCATATTAGTCCAAAGGTGTATCTTCCTTACAAAGAAAAAATATAAAATGCCTTTCCATTTACCTTCAGTCAGATTTCACTCCAATGGAGCTTTACCCAGATGCCTATTTATGACTGCATTTTAATATAGTGTGACACAGCCCCCAGATGTATAACAAACAAATGCTGACATGAGTAATTTTTAGTAGCAGTGCTACCATGTCTTGCCTAATTGTTCTCCTGCCTTTGTCCAGTTTTCCTGTTCATTCCTGCCTTGGAGATGAGAGCCAAGAAGTCTGCAGTCAAACCAAGAGTATGCTGTTAGCAATGACTAAGCCTCTGGCCAGTGTTTCAGAACTGGCATATCATGTATAAAAGGTGTGGTCTGCACATGAATGAATTGACACTGTGTATTGACACTACTGTCTACTCATATTCTAACTGCTGTCAGAGTCCTAGTAACTGGCCTCAATAATTTGCTAAGTAGCTGGTGTCATTCTAGGGAGATCCAGTTTATATAACCCTGGGATAAGATTATCAGTAGTCTTACTTGGCTTTGCAAAATTCTGCATCTCTTGTTCAATGGGTTCTGCGTACTGGCTAAACTGCCCCTGCATGATTTTTTAGGTAGGGTTCACCTTATGAACATCTCAACTTAAATGCATGTGAAGCCAGACTGGTCAACATCAGTGTGACTCTTCTGGAATTGTCATGTATGTGTAGATACAGAGAGAGTGTTCAAATGCTAGCAAAGCAGTCCTTCCTTGCTGGGTTTGCATCTGCCATCCATTTAAGCCCACTAGGAACTGTGCTGGGATATCAGTGTTCCATACTGATGGTATGGCTTTTGAAGGAATACTTGGAGACATTCCCTGTGAACTCAGAACTCCAATTTACCCTAGGAAAGTCATACTTCAAGTAACCGACATCACTATATTTAAATACTTTAAGTAGGCAAACCCCATGCAATTATGCAATGAAAATCACAAGAGATTAACCCTTCCCTGGAACAGACTCCTTATTCATGTGAAACCCAGGCCTGTTGAAATGCAGTTTGGAGCAAGGGATGGGAAATCACAGATTAACCCCTGGCTTGTCACCTGTGGTCCTTATGAACAAAGGCAGTTTGTAGATACCCTTAGAGATAGCATATTCCATGACTGTTCTACTCCATGGGCATTGACAACTGGGAAAATTGAGGCATGAATGGCTAGGCTTAAAAAGGATCTATGGCCGTTAGCCTAGTAACTTCCAAAATATATCCACTAGTTGACCCTGTTTTTTCTGCCAGTTACACAAAGGTTCTTTATGGCCATCTAGTCAAATGCAATGACCTAGCAGCCCTGTCAGGCTATATATGACAGAAGATTCAAAAATAAAGCATCCTGTTGGGTAGCAAATGTAGTAAAGTACACAACAAAAAGAAGAAACTATCTAAATTGCTAAGAAGGACTAGAACTCTCTCAGCATGAGAAAAGTATAAAAGAAGCTCACTAAGAAAGTGAAGCCACTATAAAGACTAACAAAACATCCTACGAACTGAAACTAGCAACTGCAGCAAAGAGTAACTACAAGTCCTTCAGCTATGTCAGAAGACTAAGAAATGATTGACAACACTACTCAGAACTTTTCTGCAATATTACTTCCCACTCCATCCCAAAAGATAGGGCAAACATCTCTCCTGAAGCTTCATTGCCAAATCTGATCATCCATGAGTCACTCTCCCACCTAAAATTGCAAAGGATTGTCTTTAAGATGTTCTCAAGATCCAAAAGCACAAACTGTATAGGTCTGGATAACATACTAGGTGGTCTAATCAACAATGTCAAACACCCTTGCTGATCCCCTCTTTAAACTCTTCAACCTAAGGCTAGCTACAGGCTATGTCCCCAAATCATGGTGCACTGCTGTAGTGATTCCACGATGGCAGACCCCCTCATAGACCCTGTAAACCACAAACCCATTAGCCTTGTATGATCATAGGAAATAGAAGGCAACCAAGCCATGAGATCATTTATGCCTTGCCAATACCCACACCTGCATGAGTCTTAACATCGCTTGTGATATCAGAGACACACTTACCCACATTCATTGACTTCAGTATGGAATTTGCAAATGTGTACTAGTTCACACATGAAGGTTAATCATAACAAAAGTGTTCTACCCACTGGGGAAAAAAGGATGGCAAAAGCCAAACTAAATTTCAGGTTATGTTCACATAAAATTAAATATCGAGCAAATACATTTCCAGGCCATCAAACTTACTAACAGGAATACACCAAAAGCATAAGACTGCTGTCAGTAAAGATCTCTTACCTTAAAACAGGAGGATAACAGTCACTACAAAACATATTACTACCCTACTGTCCAGCAAGGGACCTCCGCTCTAGTAACAAATTCTTACTACTCACAGGTAAGTCAAATAATGTTGCAGGAAACTCTCTCTACTCCCAATGTTGCTAAACTCTGGAATAGTATCCCCACATAAACAAACCTCTCTGGCAAACTCAATAGTTTTAAAACACTGCTTAAACAACTTCTAAACCAGTCCTGGCCCTGTACATGCTCATCATAAAGTTAAAACTTTCACTGTATGATACTCTCCAAATACTCACTTTAAAGATAATATTCTCAACCTCTTACTGAAATGAAAAAAACAGTTTTTATACATACCCTGCTGTGTACATTCCACTACATTGCATGTGTGCTCTTTAACTTCCACCGCCTAACAGTCTTACAGTGTATAAATGTAACTACCGTTTGTGTATACATATAATTACTCTGTGCTTGACTGGAACTTGGTATAATTAAATATAAGCAAATGGAGCTTTTCTTCCTGTACCTCTGCTGAAAATGTGTATTACCTAGTCAGACTTTCCTGGTAAACAAAGACAAATAATAAATAAAATACATTCCCTTCACACAGTATGCACCTTCAAAGAAAAGTTGTACTTTTGCACATGTTAATGTGCCTAAATGTGTGTGGGAGGGACTAAATAAGCTTCTCTTCAATCAACTAAATTAATAGCCATGACACATACAAGTCAGAAAAAAAACTAAGCCAGCCCTGAAGAATAGACTCCTTTAATACATTTCTCTCATATGCTAAGAAAGGCAACTAAATTCCATTCCTGCTCTGCAGGCAGAACAAGTAGATAACTTTGCTGAACACAGGTTAAAGACCATAAAATTAGAGACAAAAACTGTGGTTATATAAGTATATTAAGGTGCTCTCTTCATTAGATTCAAGACTCCACTTCCAGGCAGAAAGATTTGGGCAGCTCTACACTCCTGTTTCAGATTTCTTCCTTAAGGAAATTTGCCTTTTTATTTGCTTCATAACACACACACACACACACACACACACACACACACACACACACACACACACACACACACACACACACACACACACACACACACCTTCTACAGAAGGTTTTTAATATTCTCCAGCACTACAGCCTTCTGTCCTTACCCAAAGTAATAAAGTGCCATCACCTCATATTGTTTGGGTGGGAAACTCGGATATACTACTTATCTTTTAATAATAGGTCAAATAATTGCAAACATAAATGGTAGTGTGTAGCAGAATTTTCTGGCCAATTTGAAGTAGGTGCCAGCATTATGTTACCTTGTAGCAATAAATAACTTCTTATCGGTTAACATATAAAAAAATAAATACATAATCAGCTCAAACCTTTCTTTGTATCTTTTCCTCCCCTCTGCCTTTCAACCATTGATATTTCCCAATAATGCACAGGCCATTTCATTCTCCAGTGATGAGGATCTCGCCTCAGATCCATCAGGTTATGAGCCTGTATGGAGAGCTGTCATCCAGTCACACATCAATGGTATTTGTACTCTGGCTAACATTTTTGTTGTTGTAAGTCCTAACCCTCCTCCTGGTAGTGACATGCATACCTGTGTCACTACAAGGACTACCAATACTCCTCCATGTCTATATATGTCAGGTGCTTTACATGCAGGACAGGGAGCAACTGTCACTAGCTTGGACGGTCACTGTACTTGGCCCTCCCTACACCAGCCCCTGCTTCTCCATGCCTAGGACTTCCATCCTTTTCATATGTGCAGTTCAAGCAAAACCAGTGACAGTCACCTCCCTCTCATCCTTCCTGATAACATTGTCAGCCCAGGCCACTAATCAAACCTGGATCACCTAGGCAGTAGTCAGGGCTTTAGCTCTCTAAACCATTAGGCTGAAATCAGCCACAAGGTTTTAGAGGGAATAAATAAAAATACTTAAAGAATGAGTTAAGCTGTACTGTTAACAATTACACATGCAGAGAAATATACACTTGCACAATAAAACAAAAAAAATATCAGTTTGAAAGAATATATATTACAAGAAAGAAAAGTCTGCCTATATCTAAGCCTTTTTGTAGCTATTTCGTAACTAAAAAAAAAATTACGGAGCTTTGAACTACACAGAGCATCCCAGGCGAAGGTACAATTGAAGAAACAAGCTCACAGATATGTGCACTACAAGTTCTAGTGTAGTTATTCCTCCAT
Organism: Protopterus annectens; assembly: GCF_019279795.1. NCBI lineage: Eukaryota > Metazoa > Chordata > Ceratodontiformes > Protopteridae > Protopterus > Protopterus annectens. Next base: position 1,348,166,982 of record NC_056729.1, on the reverse strand, counting down.
TCCTTACTTTACATTCACAAGCATTTAGCATTTTAATGTATGCCTCACCATACAGAAACATTAACCAGCTAAACTAGTCAACTTACCAGCTGTTGACTAGTTATCTCCTTAAAGAATTTTGTAATTATGCTTCTACGGCTTTTTAGCGTGCCTGCCTAGAATTAGTCACTTATTTTGAAAACAGAAATATACCATTGCAGTTTCACGTTTGGTATTCATTTCACATCTTATGCATAATTATTGTAATGCTCAGTGGAGGCTAGTTACAAACTTCAGTTACATACTTAGCATTTTTTATATTTTATATAGAAAAAGCTATGTTGCACATTTTTATGCCACTGAAAAACACACCTTGCAGATTCAATCACATATTTTTAGTTTATCTGCTAAAGATTATGTAAGACTAAAGTGCAGTTCAAGCATGTTACAGAATACAGACTGATTCAGAAAGGTGTAGCAGATTCAGTTATTATTAAATACCACACACACACACACACACACACACACACACACACACACACACACACACACACACACACACACACACACACACACACACACACCTCTCTCTGGGCAAGAAATCTGGACAAAAACCATAAAGAAGTGGAACAAAGGCCTAGAAATAAGGACAATTTTTAAATATTGCTCTTACAAACTTAGGAAGGTGATAGAATAACAGATTTTCCATTAGCAAGAATTATCAGAAGGATATGAAGTCTAAAAATCAAATGTCTCTCATTATTTACTAACTTCAGTCTTTAAAAATTTGCCACTAATTTGCCAGAAAACCATAATTATATGAAAAAAATGGACCACAAATATGAGGCCAAAATCAGGGCATTCTGTGAAAATCAGTACAGTTTAGTGACATGACAAACGCACACACACACACATTATATATATATATATATATATATATATATATATATATATATATATATATATATATAAAACAAAACTGAAACAAGGAAGTCTCCCACCAAACTACCAAAGTGCAATGTTATAGAAAAAATGCAGCAGAAAACACCAACACCACCACCAACATGGCCAGGTTATTCTCTTTTCTGTTTAGAACCAGATAGCTCAGTGCAGAGTTCGATGAGACATAAAAAATGATTAAAATAGCAATAACTTTAATAAAACAAATACTGATAATAACATAAAATAAGTTAATGCTCTACTCAATAACTAGCCTGAATGTCATTCTGATGGTGTAGCAGATTCACAGTTATTGTTAAATACCACACACACACACACACACACACACACACACACACACACACACACACACACACACACACACACACACACACCATGAAGTGAGACCAACATAACGACTCCTACACACACAATATTACTCACCAAGACCCCATGAAGTGAGACCAACATAACAATCCTCCTCCCGCTTCGACCCACGTGTACATGCATCCCGCTAATCCAATCCTCCGCTTCCCGCTCAGAAAGCATTTGAACTACATGTGCAGTGAGTGAGCTCCATTCCGACTGGATGAGCTGACGTTGACCGGAAATACATGTGCGGTGACTGGCTGCCCTGATGAGCTGACGTCATCGTGCAGTAAAGCGCGAAATGTGAAAAAAAAGAAAAGTGAAACTTTAAAACGCTACCCCCCTTCTACATAAGTTGTACTGAAATCAGTACAGTGCGTATGCCTCCCGACGTCCCTGCCCTGGACATCCATATCCCATCCCCACCCCCAGCCAAGGAAATCACTGTAAAGAATTTCTCAAAAGCCAACTTTGCACTTCTCAAGACTAAGGTGGAATCCTTCAAAGCCCCCGGGCCAGAGGATAATACAGCCCAATCCGCAGAATCCTTTACAAATGCATTCTATGAGCAACTGCAGGAATGCATGGATTGTGCTATTCCAAATAAAACCAAGACTCACCCCTCCAAAAACAGGAGACCGGTCTGGTGGACCCCGGCCATAAATGAGCTATACAACAGAAGGAGGAAGCTACTACATGACAGAGCAAAATCCCAAAAAGGGTAGGCATCTCTGATCAGTATTAGCAAGAAACTTCGATCCCTCATAAAATCATCAAAGTCCAGTTTCGAAAGAAAAATTGCCCTAGACACTAAAGATAATCACAAGGCCTTCTTTAGTTATGTCAGGAACATGGGTGGAAACTCCCAGATATGCTCTGAATTGTTGCATAACGGTACAAAATATACCGAACCTGCAGACATAGCCAACATCCTGGCAGACAGATTCAGCGCAAACTTCTCCCCCCCCTTCCCCCCCAAAGGAGCAAATGCCTATCCCAACTGAATGTAACCTCCCTGACATCACAGATGCACAGGTGAAAGCTGCCCTCTCCAAAGCAAAAAACACAGCATCTATGGAACCGGACGGTGTCCCAGGCTGTGTCTTACATGAGCTCCAAGAAGAACTGAACCCTCACATTAAGTCACTGTTCAAACTTAGCCTTACAACAGGATATGTACCCAAAGAATGGCGTACAGCTACAGTGGTCCCACTCCACAAAGGTGGTGCCACAATGGACCTCGGGAACTATCGCCCCATAAGCCTGACTAGTCTGATCTGTAATGCTATGAAGCATATTATCATGGAACTCATAAACAAAGACATTGGGTGCCTCCAGACACTGGACCCTACCCAATTCGGCTTTGTTAAGGGCAGATCTTGCCTCTTAAACCTAGTTGATTTCTTTGAAACAGTTACCAAAGCCATAGATGAGGTCAAGGTAGTCCACACAGCCTACCTGGACCTCGCAAATGCCTTCGACACAATACCCCACTCGGACATCATAAATAAGCTTACCAGCTTAAATATCAACCCCTATATCACAAGATGGGTTGCACACTGGCTCAGAGATAGAACCCACATGGTCAGAATCGCAGGTGTCATTTCTGAATCCAAACCAGTTACAAGTGGCGTCCCACAGGGCTCAGTTCTGGGACCTCTCTTGTTCAGTATATAATTCTCTGAGGTTCAGTCTAACACGGGGGGATTATGGCTGACAAAGTTCGCAGATGACTGCAAACTGGGGGCCATAATTGAATCTCCAGCTGACACAAGCATCCTCCAAAAGGGTCTCACAGAGATGGATGCTTGGTGCCAGAGCCACGGCCTCAAGCTAAATGCTAAAAAGTGCATAGTCATCCCCTTTGGGAAAAACAAGGTGCCTACAAATTACCACATAGGTGGTAATCCATTAAGTACGGAAGAAGTAATTAGAGATTTGGGGACCAACGTAGATAGTAATCTCTCCTTTGATAATCACGTTGCCAAAGTGGTTAGAAAGACCTTCTATATAGCCCACCTTATCACGAAAGGGTTGCATCTAGATCAAGAGAGGTCATTGTGCCCCTCTACTTGTCACTCATCAGGCCCATAATTGAATACAATGCCCCTTTTGGGATGTACCTTACACGACACCTGCAGCAACTGGAGAGACCCCAAAAGTACCTCACCAAGAGGATCATGGGCTACAAACAGATGTCCTATGCAGCTCGACTAAAGAAACTCCAGCTCTACTCAGTTGCTTACCGCCTACTCAGAGGCGATCTATGCCTGACGTACAAAGCCATGTCAAACCCAGAATTAATGGACATGCTCCACCTCAAAAAATCCAAGTCCCTTAGAGCTACACGCTCCAGGGACCTAAACCTCAGCACAAAAATAAATAGGACATGCTGGAGGGACAGATTCATTTCCCAGAGGCTCCCCTCACTCTGGAATAGAATCCCAATTCATGTTAGACATAGCCCCTCGCTGACACTCTTCAAGCAAAATCTGGACGCGTGGATGGAAAATTGCAAATTCACCCCTGGGATCTCTTCTGTGTCCCTGCTAGACAAAGGCACAGTAAACTAATCTTAAAAGGGTACCTTCTGTGACCTACTTTACAGAGGCACAGTAGGCTAATCTAATAGGGAGACGGAAGCCAAATACACTCTGGCTAGGCTTATAAATGCCCTAGGGCAGATAGCCTAGTATCTACCTATGAACCTATGAACCTATGAAAACAAACGTTATGTACTTCCCATAATGGTGGATCTGTGTTGTCTTCTTCCATCCATCTAAAACCAAAAATATACCAGATCTGAGAAGGATACAAAGCCAGCACCTTGAGAATCTTCAGTCTATGAGGCTTGCCCCCTCTATCAATAATGATCTGCCTAACATCACCTCATCAGATCAAGTTTGCCTTATTCAACACCCTACAAAAGCTTTGAAAAATCTTAGGCCTCACTAAACAGATAGGGAAATCAAGGAAAGGACCACGGATTGCATTGGTCTCCTGAAAGAGAGCTGCAGGGTTTGTCTGCCCACTCAGCCAACAGTAAAACTAACAAGTGACAATTTGTAAAAGGGCATGGAGGGAGGGTCAATTGAGATGGATGGATGAAGACAACATGGATCTCTCATTATTCTGAGTCCATAACTTTTGTATCCAATGTTGTCTTTTCCATCCATCTCAGCCTGTTGGACAGCATCTCCAGCCAGTAACAACTCTGACAAGTCCCAGGTGAGAACATTCCATTCCACAGACTGATGGAGCCAAAATATGATCTGAATATAGACTGTATACCTAATTTGTAATGTCTCACAAATGTGAGTGCTAGAACAGGTAGAGGACACACAAATGTCATCTATGGAGGCCAGCGCAAAAACAGTGACAGAAGTGATGACTGTTCAAGAAGAATAAGCTACAGAGTTCCTAGGTAAGGGATTTCCCTGTAGTAGTAGTTAAAGGAAATACAGTCAGAGAGTTATCAGAATAAGGTCACTTTCAAGACAGGTTTGACCAGTCGAGATCTGGAAAATGAAACAAAGAGCTGCTCAGACTTCCTGAAATTCTTAGTTCTGTCCAAATAAAATTTCAGTTACTGATGAACATCTAGACAGTGTACTAAACACTATCTCTTTACTAAGATTGGAGAAGAAAACTGCTAGATATAACAACTGATTCAAATTTGACTCAGAGGCCATCTTATGTAGAAAAAAGTGTTGGTTCTAACAGTACCCAATCCTTGTGGAAATAGAAGACAGGGCTTGATGCTCTTAATCTCTTCTTGCTGAAGTAAAGGCCACCAAGAAGACAGCCTTACAACAGAGGATTTTAAGGGGTACTGTAGCAGCACAGTCAAAAGAGGGTCAGATGATACTTAGTAACAGTAAACTGAGATCTTATGGAGGAGTTGGGTCTCATACCAGAGGTTTGACTAGAAAAGTACTTTTCAAGAAAGCTTTAGAAAGTTTCAAGGCTGCAACAACTGTGATACCCATCCCAGTATGGGGATGGTGAAAAATGAACTTTAACAGTTAAGTAGCTTAGACCAGAATGAAAAAGTTCCACCAGAAAATCAGGAATAGCATCCAAAGGGGCAGAAAAGGGGTCTACACCCTTGGATGAAGCTCAAATGAAGAATCCTTTCCATTTATTCATGTACAGCTTCCTGATGGAAGACTTCTGGGAATAGGAGAGTACAAAAATAACCCTTTCTAAAAAGCTTGTGCTCTCTGGCCATCACTGGAACAGGAGGAACCAAGTGATTAATTTGAGGGACTGAAGATTCAGGTGAAGTTGACCTGAGGAGTGAGAAATCAGCTCTGGGATGGTGTTGAGGACCCAATGAGGGTGCAATACATAAGGCCATACAAAGGGGGACCAGACTTGTCTTTGTTGAAAGGTGGTTAAGAGGATCACATTCGCTCTGCAGTGGGATGCCTTCTGAGGAAACTTTATCAATGGAGGAGGGTGGGCTTACAGAAGGCCCAGGAGCAGTGACTGTCTCTCTGGTGGGATCAAGGTGAAAAAAATCTGCTGCAATTTGAGTTGGGTTTGAGTCTCACAAGGGATAATTGGCTAGGCTTAAAATGTCTCACAAGAGCAGTTAGCTTAGTACTAATGTATGTATGTATGCATGCAATTAGTGTTGTAAGGAGATGCAAAGACATTATAGCAGAAAAAGCCCCAGCAGCTGAATACTCATGCCACTACCTCTGGGTTGAGGGACCACTTGTGAGGCAAGAGGGTGTTCCTACTCAAACTGTCTGCCAGAATGTTAGATATCCCCTTGATGAACATTTCTATCAGAAATCACAGACAGGACATCAACAGACGCTCATGGCCTCTCAACACAGTGTGTATAAACTGTTCTTCTTTGTTTGTTAATGTACCACAGCAGTGATGTATTGTCAGACTTGATGGTGATCACACCCTTTGGGAGAAGATCCTGAAAGGCCTGCAATGCTAAGAGGACTTCTCAGATCTCAAATACATTGATGTGAAGATTGGTCTCTGACTGAGACAAGGTACCTTGGACTTTCTTCCCCTAAAAATGCCTCACCCCACCCCATGAGGCAGCATCCATGATAACCATGGCCTGAGGAAGAGGAAGAACAAATGGATGACCTTCTGAAACTTGAGATTCCAGCCACCATGTAGCGCAGTGATGACAAATGCTGATAAGATGGTTAAGGAAGTCCACGGTATGATATATATATATAGAGAGAGAGATGACCATTGAACGGACAGAGTCCACTAAAGTACATGCATATGGAGTCTGGCTAGAGGAACCAAGAAAATTGATGCAGCCATCTGACCAAAAAGTTGTAGAATTTGGCGTGCAAGAGGCATCTGATGTCTTAGGACCACCAAAGCTTGAATCTGAAGAGATGTTAACCTCGACAGTGGTAATTTTGCATTTCTGTTAACCATATCCAGATGGCCTATCAGTTCTATAAACTGTATTAGATCCAAGTTGGACTCTGGTGAACACCCATGGAGTTGTGGTAAGATCAAAGGGCAGCACTTGAAACTGGTAGAGACTGGCCACTGGACAAAACAGCAAGAACTCATTGATTGCCTGGCTATTTTTATGTGATAACACACATCTTTCAGATCTAACAAAAATATTCAGTCAACCTTCCCCATCACATGGAGAATGAACTGCACTGTGACCATTCAGAACTTGGTTTGTCTGACATATTCATTCAAACCGCTGAGATCCAGGATGATTCTGAGGTCCTTGTTCTTCTTTGGCACTAAAAAGTATCTTGAGTAGTCAGGATCCATGTTGGTCTGGTGGGACCTCCTGAATGACTCGAATGAGAAGCAGCTTTTTTACCTACACTGCTGCTTGCCTTTTCAGATGGGATGGAATGTTGGGAAAGGATCTTAGTATTCTCTTTGGCCTTACTAAAAAAGGAACAATATAACCTCTGGATACAACTCTTAACATCCAGGTGTCCAAAATGATGGCCTCCCAAGCTTTGAGGTGGAAAGCCAAGCAACCCCAATTGACTCCAGAGTATGGCAGGCAGGCAACCCTTCAGGGGCACTGGCAGGGTTCAGCCAGAAAGGGTCTGCAGAAGCCCTGATTCTGCAGACTGCCTCTGCCCCTTGTGCAGTATCCATTAACCCCCCCCCCACTCCTGCCCCAGGGGAAAACAACAACAGGGGCATCCTAGAAAAAGCTGGTGTGACTTGCAAAAGAAAAGACATTTCTGTCCCTTTTGGTCCCTAAAAATGGAAGCCTGAGGGGTGGAAAATGAACCCCAATGGCAGGTAGCATCCCTCTGTCTTGTTCACACCTGGTAAGAGTCTCCTTTACTGTTTGACCAAAATGGGATGATCCATCATATGCAGTGTTAATAAAGGACTTTGAATCAGTCTACAAAGCTGCACAAGAGCATCCAGGTATGACAATGCATGATAATATCACTGCCTGGAGCATGGGCCATGCCATCAGCAGCATAAGACAGAAGCCTCATGGTCACATTTGTTATTGACTACATAGTAGACAACTGAACTTCCAGGGCCTTCTGGGAATCTGGACGCTGCTCCGTCCTCACTGTCTTTGAACATCTGAGATCAAGTTCCTTTGAAGTCTTCTGAAATTAGCTAAATACTTCAGTGCATGAAAAGCAAAGGTGGCTAAAGCATAGGATCACTTTTCTAGCCAGTTCTACAACCAAGACTCATTCATAAAATGTGCTGTATTATTTTAACCACCAGTGAGGTCTTCACTCCAAACTTAGCAATTAATTATTACTTTTGCTGCTTTAAGGTATGCAATTTGAATTGTTTTTATTTGTGAAAGGCTGCATCAAAAGATTACACATTTTGCATCATTTAAATGATATTTTGTTATTCAATTCCCAAAATTCACAAAAATGGGGGCTGGGATTCAGAAAGATTACCACTAAGTGCTCACTTAGGGTAGCCTAGCATCAGGTAATGGTACATGCCAGCATTGTGCAGACATATTGTTGGATTCCATATTAAAAAGTTTATTCAAAGGAGTCATTCATTCTTATGAACACTATTGATATTCTTGAGAACGTAACAAAAGTAAGATGGAAATAATGACTGTTCTGGGTGACTATGGATGTGTCAAATTTCTATTCTTCAATACACATTCTTCATACATGCAGTAAATTAAATTAAATTGGGTTATTGTCTTCATTTCATTTTGAACACAGTCCTTTTGGAACTTTTGCTTTACTCATATTTTTTTAAAGTTTAATGCTTACTATTATCATCAGTATGGCAATGGAGGCAGCATTCACTCCCCCATATGCTAACATGTTCACATCTGGATTTCAACCCCAGATAAATAAATAAATACAAATTTCTTTGAGAACAATGTTGATTTCTGCAGATACATATATGATTTGTTGTTGTTGTTTATTGGGAAGGGCAAGATAAGTGAAATTCATGATTTTCAGCTACTTTCATTTCCAATAATATGGGCATCTCAGTAATATTCATACTGATATAGTGTATTTCTTAGACTCCTCTATATTACTTTAATGGGGCTGAGGGTAAATATTTTACAAGCTTATTTTACAAAAAAACCTGTGGATATCAATACCTTTTTACATGCAGTAAGAAAATATCCAGCAAAATCCTGCTGTTGCCTTTTAATTTAACTGCATGTCTTTTTGACTTAATTTCAACTGTGTATTTGCCAATCAAAAACAAAAAACGCAGCACGTCATCGGGATGCCTGTAGTATCCCCCCATCTTGTTATATCTCTCGAGCCTGCATGTTAATATAGCTACTGCTAATAATATTCCTCACTTAGTGCTCTGTAAGCTCACTGAACCACTACAATTCATTACCTCTAGAAAAATACATAGTTTTGGGCTATCTCTTACCTTATAGAAACTTCTACCATACAGAAACTTCTAAAATTACAGCTCAAATTTTAGATGGTTTTATTTTTCCTCTCATTCTGTGAGCAGAGCTCGACCAGCTCCTTTCACCCTCACTTAGCTTATACTCCCTCTGCTCCCCTGCCCTATCCTCAATCCCCCCCATTTCAATTACATTTCTACTCAACAGAACTCCTCCTCTTTACCATCTCTTACCATACATTAACCAATCAAGCGCAAAAACTTATTTACACATGTATATACCCCCCTCTAATTCTCTTTATAACTTCACACACACCCTTCATCCTTTGCTCTTTACACCTAAATTCCTTAAACTCTAATCTAACTAACACATCCTACACAACCTTCCTCCAATCCCATTAAATACAAAATTCTCCACCATACTCAATCTACATTACTCCTAACATTCTTTAGTTTAACGCTAACATTACCCATATTCACTACATCACTCACACACCACTTTACTCCTATAACCTGCACAACTTCTACATTCACTGCACTAGACACACTGCAACAAAACAGCTACTCAAATATATCACCAAGCCTATTCGAGAGACACATATTACTCTTTCCTAAATACAAAATAATTCAAACTTATCTCAAAGTCAATTCAAATCTACGTCCAATAACACAATTTTTTCAACGACACATAAAAATTCACCACCACCACCTCCTCTTCTCAATGTTATTCCAGTGGGGACATCCACCCCAACCCAGGACCAATCATTGCTCCCATCACCACTACATCCCCAGGCAACAAAACCGTACTTCTAGCAACACTAAATATACGGAGTATCTCCAACGAAATTACTGAATTCTACACATGGCTCTCACAACACTCCCCATATATACTTGCACTCACAGTAACTTGGTTAAAACCTCATATCCAAGACAATGAACTACTTCCCTCATGTTATAACATATTAAGAGTAGATATAGGTTCATAGGTTCATAGGTTCATAGATTAGTATGGCTGAAAGAAAAGCAGGAGGGATAGCCCTAATTTACCCCAACCCACACATCTTGCTTCCTTACACTAAACCCATTCCAAATTCAGTAATGCAGAAATTCCCATAACCTACCTAAACATCAACATAACAAAAAACTATGCATTACTGTATTTTACACCCCCCCTCCCCCAGATAATAATATTCCAACATTAGAAGACTTCTTATCCTGGATGTCACAAAACATATCAAATGAAACTATAATCATGGGTGACATTAATATTAAATGGCAAACTCTCATGTCTGACTTCCCAACTAATAGCACAAATATGCATGGATATACTCACCTCATCACAACACCAAGCAGATTTCCAAAGAACAACTGCCAAGGATCCATCTTACATTGGATCTTAGCCACCAATCCCAACAAACATTATAGCTCCAGAACTCTTCCTGTGAGTCTTAGCGACCACTTACCTACATAAACCTACAGGTCACCTATCCCGTTACGAAAATAAATACATTTACAAAACCTCACGCAATCTATCAAACTTTAATCCACAACTTTTTGTAACATTTTAACTTCCTTAAACTGGACCTCAATAAAAACTCTATCATTAGACAATGCAGTGAGCCACTTTAATAAACTTTTCCTGGACACACTCAATAGCCTTGCCCCAGTGAGGACCAAAAGAACAAAAATTAAACATGCATCTTGGTTAACCAAAACTACAAGATATATGCTAATAACAAGAGATAAAGCCTGGAGAGACTGGCATAATAATAATAATTAAAATTATGTAAACTTTCAAAAATACAGACACTTACATTATCAAACAAAAAAACTTAGAAATAATGACAAAATAATTCTTCTACCAACAATTATCAGAACACAAAAACAATACAAAAAAATTCTGGAGTACCATCTCCACACTATTTGCACCTGGTAACAAGCAAAACCCTGCTCTGTCTATCCAGAAATCTCCATCACAAATAGTTGAAGCTTTCAACATCCATTTCATAGACACTATAGCCTGCCTACTATCAGACCCCACCAACTCCAGCACTACTAACATTCCCAGCATTAATCACTTCCAATCCCTTGCAACGCAAACTCCTATTTCATCTCTATCCACTTATAACACCTCCACAACCAGCTCCCACCCTCCCCACCTCTCTATACAACCTGCACCAATAAACTGCATTTGAAACTTCTGAACAACCCAAAACCATACTCACCATCTGTTGATAACCTCCCTCCAGAATACTTAAAATGTGCTGCCGATGCCATTGCATATCCCATTAGCATACTGATCAACAGATCTATCACAGAATCCTATGTCCCAACCCTCTGGAAAAAAATCCATTTAAACCCCAGTACACAAAGTAGGCAATTCAATTGAACTGGCAAAGTATGGATTCACTGCCGTTCTATCCCCATTTCAAAAATCTAAGAGAAATACATATACAAACAACTACTCGATCGTGTCATAACCGATAAAACTACTTAATCTAACTCAGCATGGTTTTAGACCCTCACATAGTATACCAACTGCATTAGTCTCCTTCACAGAAAAATAAACAAGGCAAGAGATGCTGGCCAATACACCTTTGTACTACTTCTTGATCTCTCAAAAGCCTTTGATAAAGTGTCATCCAAACCTCCTACAGCAACTGGCCATTCTACAACTCTCACCATCATCTCAACAATGGTTCAATGGCTATCTAACTAATAGGCAACAATCTGTAAAAGGGCAAGGCTATCTCTCACAATACCACCCAAACAAAACAGGGGTACCCCAAGGATCTATCCTGGGACCCTTTCTTTTCAATATCCTTACAAACAACCTTCAGTCTGCCTCTTTCCCTAGCTCACTGATACAATACGTTGGTGACTCTACCATCATCTTCTCCCCTCAAAATTTTGAATAACTCAGGCAAATAACCCAAGATGCTTTCACCTGCATAGAAACCTGGCTCAACAGTGCACAACTACTACTAAACCCAAACAAAACAAAACTCCTCTTGTTTAGACCAAAACCCCTTCCAAAAGAATTTAAAATATACTCACCAAACAAAATAGAAATAGTTTCACAGGCAAAATTACTAGGCATTACTACAGCCAACAAACTTACTTATGAACAACATATAAGCAATGTAATAAAAAAAAAAAAACACTGCAAACCAGGTATGCTCTACAGCCACAAGAAATTTATGATTACAGCCACCAAATGTACACTGGCTATCACCTATTTCCTCCCTTCATTATTATATGGTGCACCTATGAAGTATACTGAAAACTGTCTTTAATAGACGTGACAAAGATGAAAAAACGAACAGCAATCCAAATAAAATCTAGCACTTTCACCTGGTTAATACCAAGCTTTATCAAGATGCATGTTAAGAAAACCCAATGCTTTATATAGTCATCTGCTGATCACCTGACAGTTTCAGAGCAGTCCTTGGTCAATTGTGATTGTTTCTTAACACATACTTGTCTTGCTTTGGCTCATAGGTTCATAGGTTCATAGGTTCATAGGTTCATACTAGGCTATCTGCCCAAGGGCATTTATAAGCCTAGCCCATAGTTATGTGGCTTTCGCCACCCCTTTAGTTTGAATAAAAACTATGCCTATCATTTTGCTGTGCCTCTGTCAAGCAGTGACACTGAAGTAATCCCTGGGGTATATCTGCAATCTCCCATCCATTGGTCAAGATTCCTCTTGAACAAGGCCAGAGAGGTGCTCTGCCTCACATGTACCGGGATTTTGTTCCACAGCATAGGAGTCTCTGGGTGATGAATCTGTCCCTCCAGCACGTTCTATTTATAACCGTGTCAAGGTTTAAGTCTCCGCCCTTGTGGTTCTGAGGGATCTAGATTTTTGAGGTGAAGCATATTCATCAAATCTGTGTTTGACATGGCCTTATATGTCAGGCACAGGTCACCTCTGAGCAAGCGGTATGAGACTGAATAGAGCTGGAGTTCTTTCAGTCGGGCAGCATAAGACATATTTTTGAGACCCTTTATCCTTTTGGTGAGGAACTTTTGGGGCCTTTCAAGCTGCAGCAGGTGTCTGGTCAGATACATTCCGAACGGGGCATTGTACTCAATCATAGGTCTAATGAGTGATGAGTACAGGGGGACGATGTCCTCCCTTGATCTAGATGTGAATCCCTTCATGATCAGGTGGGTGATATAGAAGGTTTTCCTAACTACTTTAGCAACATGAGTGTCAAACGAAAGGCTACTGTCAACCTGGGTCCCCAGATCTCTGATGACTTTTTCTGTGCTCAGTGGATTGCCACCTATATGGTAGCTAGGGGTAACCTTGTTTTTCCCGAAGGGTATGACTATGCATTTTTTGGCGTTTAACTTCAGGCCATGGCTCTGGCACCAGTTATCCATTTCTGTGAGGCCCTTCTGGAGGATATCTGTGTCAGATGTGTTTTCGACTATGGCCCAGTTTGCAGTCATCTGCAAACTTTGTCAGCCATAACCCTCCTGTGTTTGCTTGTACTTCAGAAAAGTAGATGCCGAACAAGAGTGGACCCAGGACTGAGCCCTGTGGGACACCACTTGTGACAGGCTTTGAGTCTGACATGGCTCCAGCAACTCTGACCCTGTGGGTTCTGTCACTTAGCCAGTTTGCAACCCATCTTGTGATGTATGGGTTTACATTCAAGCTGATGAGTTTTTCGATGATACCTGAGTGGGGTATTGTGTCGAAGGCCTTTGCCAGGTCGAGGTAGGCTGTATGGACTGCCTTTCCCTCATCAATGGCCTTGGTGACTGTCTCGAAAAAGTCAACCAAGTTTAAGAGGCAGGATCTGCCTTTGACAAAGCCAAACTGGGTTGGATCCAAAGTCTGCAAATTCCCTATTCTTTATTTATGAGTTCCATTATGATCCTCTCCATGGCTTTGCAGATAAGGCTTGTCAAGCTAATGGGGCGGTAATTTCCAGGGTCTGTGGAGGCACCGCCCTTATGAAGTGGGACCACAGTCGCCGTGCGCCACTCCTTGGGTACGTATCCTGAGGTGAGGCTAAGATTAAACAGCTGTCCTAACTGTGGGTTTAATTCCTCGTTGAGTTCATGAAGCACACAGCCAGGGACACCATCTGGTCCCATGGATGCTGTGTTTTTTGCCTTAGTGAGGGCAGTTCTCACCTGGGCGTTGGAGATGTTTGGGGGGCTACAATCCTCTGGAATAGATATCTCTCCTTTTAGGGGGGAGGGTGGGAAGAAGTTTGCACTGAACCTGTCAGCCAGTATGTTGGCAATGTGTGTAGGTTCAGTAATTTTCACATCATTTTGAACTAATTCTGAGCATATCTGGGAGTTTCCTCCTAGGTTTCTAACATAGCTAAAGAAGGCCTTATGATTCTCTTTAGAGTCCTTGGCGATTTTTCTCTCAAAATTTGCCTTGGATGATTTTATGAGAGCTCTTAGTTTTTTACTTATAATGATCAAAGGTGTCTTACCTTTCAAGGATTTTGCTCTATCTTGTAGTAGCTTCCTCCTTTTGTTGTAGAGCTTGTTTATGGCTGGGGTCCACCAGACTGGATGCTTGCCTTTGGTACAGAGAGTCTTAGCTTTGTTTGGGATTGCCTGATCCATGCAGTCCTGTAGGTGCTGGTAGAAGGCATTTGTAAGTGATTCAGCGGTTTGAGTAATGTTTACGACTGGCTCAGGGGCCTTAAAGGAGACCACACTAGTTTTTAGAAGTGTGAAATCGGCTTTTGAGAAGTTTTTCACTGTGGTCTTTTTTGTTTCAGGTGGGGGCGGGATGAGGACCTCCAGCGAGATTAGTTTATGATCTGATCTCACCAGTGAGGGGTATACTTCCGGTGTTGAACATTTTGATCCCATGTTCGTGATGATGAGATCAAGTATGTTTTCTCCTCTTGTGGGGATGGTGACTAGTTGTTCCATGGCATTTGAGTTTATGAACTCCAGGAATCTTTGGGTTAGAGTGTTCGGGCTTGAGTAGTGTTCCCAGTCTATATTAGGGTAGTTGAAGTCACCCAGTATGATGGTGTTTGGAGATACATTTATCCTCCAATGTTTTCAGGAAGGCCATGTGAGGTTCCTGAGTTTGAGAGGGTGGCCTGTAACATGCTACAAATTGCAGAGCAGTCTTGCCTATGGTTAATTGCACCTGGATGGTCTCCGATGCATCGTGCGTTGCCACCAACCTTGAGGTGTGGGTGTCCTTTATGAATATGGACACCCTCCTTTCTTGGTGTTGTCCGGATTTTGGGGCCGGAACGCATGATATGAGGTGAATCCTGTTAGTGCTGGGGTGCTCTCAGGAGCCTTGAACCAGGTTTCTCTCACAGCACAGACATCGATGTTCTCCATATTGAGAAGGGCCTCGAGTGCGTGCATCTTGAGATTGAGACTTCTGGCATTGAGCAGCATTACCCTTAGTTTTTTTCCTTTTTGGTGTTCTAGGGTGGTAGGTTTAGAATTTGAGCCTTGCCTAAAAAAGGCACTATGGGGGTGGCAAGAGCCTTTGCCAATATCCGGAAGCCCAGGGGTGACAGGTGCAAGCCGTCCCTTGCGAAGCAGCGTGGCTTGTCCAGCATGTCATCCCAGGCAGACAGACATTGGATCCCCTTTGAATGACACCAGAATTTAAGCCAATTATTAAAGCTGATCATCTTATCACTGTATTGTGGCATCATTCTAGGTGAAGGTAGGATACTGCTCAAGGTCAGGGTCATACCTGCCTGGGCTACGTAATCAGAGAGCTCCTCGATGTCCCTTTTCATGTAGTCCAAGGAGGTACGTCTCAGGTCATTGACACCAGCGTGGACAATGACTGAGTCATACTTGTACCTGCTGTTGAGAGACCTGAGTGCTTGCATTATGTGGCGGATTCTAGCGCCCGACAGGCAGCTTACTGTGACCTTCTCTTTACTCAGTCTGGTGAGCGGGACGTCAGTGTGTCTGACTATGGAATCACCAATGACAAGTGTGTCTGGCATTTTGTTTGGCCTTAAGGGCTGTGACTGTTTGACACTCTGACTGTGTGGTCTATGTGTTGCATGTGTTGGGTCGTGAGGTGGTAGTTGTTTGGGTGTCTGCTTTGGTGGCCTCTGCTGTTTTGGTAGATTTTTGATCAGAGCCTCTGAGTATGTCTTTGTGTGAGTATGTGTATGATTTGAAGTTGTGATGGTACCATGTGTGACTGGGTATGTATTGTGTGTGGTTACCTTCTCCTCCTGTCTGGTCTTGCCAGTCCTATGTTGAGAGAGCTCAGCCTCCAGTTTGGCCGTATAGTTGCATCTCTCGCATGTATTTGTGTTTTGTGGGAGAAGGAGAGGATGGTCTGTGTACATGAGGCAGTTGTAACATTGCCTCAATATTCCCAGGTTCACCAGTTGAGCTGGAGAGGACATTAGCAACTGATCCCTCGACATACTAGAAGTTGTAGATAAAGAGACTTTCAAAGGACTCCGGGGGAAGTGGGTTTTAGGCTGGTGGGGTACTATCTATAATAAAAGTGCTTTATCAAGGTGCAAGTACTGTAGGAGTAAGTGCTAGGCTTTACAGATAGAGAATAGTCTACTTGGGAATCAAGTAGAGATGAACTTTTCAGTTATAGGATATGCTGGTTAGATCAGCAGTACAGCTCGAGGAAGGTAGTTTTAAGGGAAAATTGGAAGAGTGGAATTTAGATGGCCCAAATAGTTTAACCTTGTTTAACCGCCACTGCTCTTGTGTGCAACAGTGGTAACTCTGCGCTAAATCGCGCTGGCGTTTACCGTGTTTTATAGCAGCGGGCTGAAGGGAGCTAGGAATTGGCCCAAAACGACCAATGGACTACTAGTTTCTGGCTGAAACTTCACCAAATCAGACAAAAAGGCTGCTCAGTGCTTCCCACTCCCACTGGTAAGCAAAGAAACTTCTCTCCTTCCTAATAAGGCAATGGATCAGTAACAGGAACTAAAAACAAAGCCCAGGGATCAGCAACTCTGAAACTGGACTACTCTAGTTCAGTAAGGAGGGAAAACAAGAGATTTTTTTGTTTTATTACAGAGACAAGGAAAAAACAGGCAGTAAATGCTATAAATGCTGTAAATCGGCTAGCGCACTTTAGTGTGTAGCCTACAGAAACAATTTGCAACAATTAGTGACTTAAAGTGCAATAAACAGTGTAAAATGCAGAAATCACTTAAAGTAGCAATAAAACAGGCGAAATGCAGTCGCTAGCTTAAATAACAGTGGGAAAGCCACAAAAATACTTATATCTGGTAGAAAGTCACTCTTTTAGCTCTCTGCTGCTTGGATCACTCTGCAGGCCACCACGAGGATCTGTGCTGAGTTGGTACAAGCTGGAAAATGCGTGTTTAGCATGTTTTATAGCAGGGGCTGAAAGGAGCTAGGAATTGGCCCAAAACGACCAATGGACTACTAGTTTCTGGCTGAAACTTCACCAAATCGGACAGAAAGGCTGCTCAGTGCTTCCCACTCCCACTGGTAAGCAAAGAAACTTCCCTCCTCCCTAACAAGGCAATGGATCAGTAACAGGAACTAAAAACAAAGCCCAGGGATCAGCAACTCTGAAACTGGACTACTCTAGTTCAGTAAGGCGGGAAAACAAGAGATTTTTTGTTTTTTTACAGAGACAAGGAAAAAAACAGACAGTAAATGCTATAAATGCTGTAAATCGGCTAGTGCACTTTAGTGTGTAGCCTACAGAAACAATTTGCAACAATTAGTAACTTAAAGTGCAATAAACAGTGTAAAATGCAGAAATCACTTAAAGTAGCAGTAAAACAGGCGAAATGCAGTCGCTAGCTTAAATAACAGTGGGAAAGCCACAAAAAGTACTTATATCTGGTAGAAAGTCACTCTTTTAGCTCTCTGCTGCTTGGATCACTCTGCAGGCCACCACGAGGATCTGTGCTGAGTTGGTACAAGCTGGAAAATGCGTGTTTAGCGTGTTTTATAGCAGGCGGCTGAAAGGAGCTAGGAATTGGCCCAAAACGACCAATGGACTACTAGTTTCTGGCTGAAACTTCACCAAATCGGACAGAAAGGCTGCTCAGTGCTTCCCACTCCCACTGGTAAGCAAAGAAACTTCCCTCCTCCCTAATAAGGCAATGGATCAGCAACAGGAACTAAAAACAAAGCCCAGGGATCAGCAACTCTGAAACTGGACTACTCTAGTTCAGTAAGGCGGGAAAACAAGAGATTTTTTTTTTTTTTTTTTACAGAGACAAGGAGAAAAACAGACAGTAAATGCTATAAATGCTTTAAATTGGCTAGCGCACTTTAGTGTGTAGCCTACAGAAACAATTTGCAACAATTAGCAACTTAAAGTGCAATAAACAGTGTTAAATGCAGAAATCACTTAAAGTAGCAGTAAAACAGGCGAAATGCAGTCGCTGCTCATTAGCAGCAGTACAAAGAACTGTGAGCAGACAATTGTCCAAGGACTGCTCTGAAACTGTCAGGTGATCAGCAAATGACTATATAAAGCATTGGGTTTTCTTAACATGCATCTTGATACAGCCTGGTATTAACCAGGCGAAAGTGCTCGATTTTATTTGGATTGCTGTTCGTTTTTTCATCTTTGTCATGTCTATTAAAGACAGTTTTCAGTATACTTCATTGGTTGGTGGTCTTTTACTGTGGAATTATCTCATTTCTTGGTTTTGTGACTAACTGCGACTTTGCATATGGTGCACCTATATTTACAAACCTCCAAATTACGCTAAAAAACAATCTAGAATCTTGCTACAATATGATTGCTAAATTTGCAACCTTTGCACCATCCTATAAGCATCACTGTACAGTACTCAGAAAACTCAACTGGCTCAAATTCCCTCATCATCTCAGCTACTTTCAACTAACTTTTGCCCACAAAATAATATTTATAGCTGAAAACTGCCCTGACTAAAAATCCACCCTGGAAAGCTATATACCAACTAGGACCCTGTGCTCCAAAGATAAACAACTTCTAAATCTACACAGACCAAACATAAAAGCAAGCCAATGCCTATATTTCTGTTAGATAGTCAAAATGTGGAATACACTACCGCTGAAAATTAAAGCCACACCAAATCTTAACAAATTCAAAGAGACTCTAAAAAACTTCTCTCAACAAACATATTTGACAATGCACTAAACCACAATAAAATATTTACCCATCATCCCATCTGACGCCCAACACACACCTTCACTATTAAATATTTCCCTTGGTCCTCTTTTTTACCTTGTACTCCCCACCCACACTCACTTCAGAGCTTCTTCCCTCCCCATTTCTGTTTTCTTTGCAATACTCCTCGCTCTCTTACTACACACACACCAATTTCAACTCACTTCCACCTAAACTCCAAAGGGTTGAGAAGTCCCCCCTTACTCCTCCTCCTCCTCTACTCCATCTTATTATCCTTTTAAAAACTATACCTTACTCCTCTTTCTTTCCCCTTCTGCTCCCTCTTTTACCCCCTTAACCATATAAATCACTCTCCTCTACCTATCTCACTTGGCAGAAATCCTCCCTGCACTATTCCTTTTTTGTCACCAGCTTTCATAACTTCTTTCTACCAACCAAACATATAGCTGTCTATGTTCACTGCTCTACCTTTCCCTTGTTCTTTCCTTTCTCCTGGCTCACCTAACCTTCTAACTCTACACCAAACTACCACTTTCACATACTCAGTTACCATTATTTACTTTAAAACACATCAAGTGCACCTCTGCCTCTAGGCCACTGTTGACATCTTTATACTTTTAACCCATACACTACTCTTATCTTGAAATTGAAAATATCAATCTTTGCTAAACATCATCATCATCATCTTCTTTCGGCTGTTCCCGCTATAGTGGATCATCTGTTTCCATTTCTTCCTGTCCTCTGCATCTTGCTCTGTCACACCAACCACCTGCATGTCCTCTCTTGCCACATCCATAAACCTTATCTTAGGCCTTCCTCTTTTCCTGTTACCTGGTAGCTTCATCCTTAGCATCTTTTTCCCAATATACTCAGCATCCCTGTGAGGCCTTTTTGTAGGATGTATGTGTCCGCTGGTGTATCGACTATGGCGCCTAGTTTGTAGTCATCTGCGAACTTTGTCAGCCACGACCCTCCCATGTTTGCTTTAACATCTGAGAAATAAATGCCGAACAAGAGGGGTCCCAGGACAGATCCCTGTGGGACACCACTTGTGACTGGCTTTGAGTCTGACATTGCTCCAGCGATTTTAACTTTATGGGTTCTGTCCTTTAGCCAGTTTGCAACCCATCTAATGACATAAGGGTTTACGTTTAAGCTGTTGAGCTTATCTATGATGCCTGAGTGGGGTATTGTGTCGAAGGCCTTAGCCAAGTCCAGGTAGGCTGTATGGACTGCTTTGCCCTCATCAATGGCTCTAGTGACTGTTTCGAAAAAGTCAACCAGGTTCAAAAGGCAGGATCTGCCCTTTACAAAGCCAAACTGGGTGGGGTCAAGTGTCTGTAGGTCCCCTATGTCTCTGTTTATGAGTTCCATAATGATTCTTTCCATAGCTTTGCAGACCAGGCTGGTTAAGCTTATGGGGCGGTAGTTCCCAGGGTCTATAGAGGTACCCCCTTTGTGGAGTGGGACCACTGTTGCTGTACGCCAGTGTTCAGGTACATATCATGTAGTAAGGCTAAGGTTAAATAGCATTTTTATGTGCGGGTTTAGGTCCTCTTGGAGTTCACGTAGCACACAACCCGGGATACCGTCAGGTCCCATTGATGCTGTGTTTTTAGCTTTGTTTAGGGCAGTTCTCACTTGGACATCTGAGATGACAGGGAGATTACATTCAGCTGGGATAAGTATTTCTTCTTTTGGGGGTGGTGTTTGGATGATTTGGGTAAAGCCATGGAGGCTAATATGATTTGTTGGGGTGGGAGAGTTACAGCTTAGCCAATCAATATTAAAATCACCCAGAATGATGGTTTCATTTTGGAGAGATAAAAAGGACCAATGGAGTAGGTTTTCCAGAGTGGGCATATTGTTACCAGGAGGTATATAGCATCCATTTACATTTACCAGTTTGTTTAAGTTGAGTGAGCATTATTTTTGCATTGTCCACAGAGAGATATTTTATGCTTAATGCCTAGACTGTGGGGTGAGTATTACATAATATAGCAATGCCACCACCTTTTTTGTCCTTTCTATCTTTCCTTAGGATGCTATATCCTGCAGGAATAATTCATTGTCACTGATGTGTGGGTTTAGCCAAGTCTCAGTTATGACCTTTATGTCTGGCATACATAGTCAGAGAAAGGCATGTAGATCATGAATTTTGTTGGATATACTTCAACAGTTTATATTCAGGAAGGGTAGATCAGTTGTTTTTCTAGGGAGTTGAGTTATGCTATTGGGGAGGTTGAGAATCTGAGGGATGGGGAGGTTTGGGGGAATAGCTGGTCCGAGGTTACGATGTATATCCCCACAATCCCTAATTATCTAATATTTTTCATTACCTTTGTAATGGAGCTTTTCTCCAAGGGCCTCCACCGAAAATGGGCTTTTTTTGACCCAGTCAGACTTTCCCAGTTACCAAATGTCAGTAAATAAAGAAAGAAATAATTAAACATCTTTGCCAACCAAGAGAACCTCCATCCTAAGTGGAATTAATAACAGCATGCAGAAATACTACTGCTAATGATGAATATCATATAGCTCAATTTATACTTCAGCATTTATCAGAAGAAGGTATAAGACATTTGTGTTAATAGAAGCATGTAGAAGAGTGCTCCCTTAACAACAAGAAGAACATAGCCAGTTAAATTTCTTTCAGAAAGGTGTTCAGAAAAGCTGAATAATTTTGATGCCTCCTTGCCAAATATTTTGTTTCAGTTTATATTTTTTCAGAAAAAAGCAAAACATGGTTTTAAACATCTGACACAGTCTATATGTAGGAGTGGATCATAGTGCCATGTCCCATTGTTTGATATAAGAACATTTGCAAGATGTACAAATCCAAAATTTAACAAACTCCATGACAATGTGTTCTTGGAAAATGTTTAATGCAAGCAAGGCTATCTAAGAATTTCCAACTAATCAACCCTGTGTCATAAACCATATCATTATACCAAGAGTCTAACTCCCTCTTAAATGTTAAAAGGATTTCAATTTTCATTGGTAGTGGTAATACATTACAAAGTCTCCCTGCAATAAAATGGAAAAGAGCTCCTGCAATGTGTTTTACATAATGAAAGACAAACAAATTAGTTGTTATTCCTTGTGTTTAGGGTACTCAATGTAAAAAATATACCCAAAGTTGTAGCAGGAATGTCATAATTTAGGCACCTGTAATTTAAATAACACCTTCCTCATTAATCTATATCTAACAGAGTACTGGACAAAGCTTAATCTTTCCCTGCACAGCAAATACCCAACAGCTGTAACTGGTCCAAAAGGAGAGATGATAAAATCATCAAGCAAACAAGAGGTTAGGCCAGGCTCTAGGGGAAGGGGGGATGACCCCCACCATTGTAGAAAGAAGTAGCAGTCCACAAAAAAAAAATCACAAAACAGACAGAACAAAAAACAGCCATAAAGATGAAAAAAAGTGGACTATTGAGGATAAGAAAGAAATTATGGATTGTTGCTATTATGCCAGAAGCCCAGTGTGATTATTTGATGTATTGCCAGCTATGTCTGGTGAAGTAGGGCAGTGGATGTGTAACATATGCTAGCATAGTTAGCTGGGGTTTTATTAAGAATTAGACATCATTTGTATATCAAACTGATTTGTACAGGTCCTTGTGTTGAAAATGTATTTGTAAAGTTGCTTGTGTTAAAGGTGTACCAACAGTGGGTCCTGCTGGACAGAAAAGAAATACACCTGTATGTCAGACTGTATTGCAACTGTTGAAATGAGTATACTGTAAAAGAGGATACTAGAAGAGAAGAGGTTAATCTCGGTCCAGCTAACTTTGAAAAATAGTCTGAAATTAAATTATTTGGTTTAGGCTAATCCTACTGTATCGCCCTTAGGGGTGAACTAATTCCTACATTGATACCCTGGAAGGGTGGAAGTTTTTGAAATGGTTTTATAGCTTCCAGATCCTGTAACACATCTTAGCCAAGCTCTATGTTTGTGCATTATGACACATGTGTGCTAGAGTCTGGTTCAGTTTCTAGTAAAGTGTGGTAGTGTGGGAACCAGAAGTCAAGTGACCAGATGTATGTGATGGCATTCTGATGTTTTAATACTAGATGAGACAGAAGTCTCAGGAAGTCTGTTTGTGAAACCTGACAAAGAAGGAGCACTCACCCATGTAATCTTGCCTTGCTCTAGTAAGTGAACTAGGGGGCAGTAATTTTTTAGATCAGTCAGGAAAATATAATGTGATTTGTTAAGTACTGCTTTTCTGTATCGTTGTGAATCTTTCCATCTGTGTTATTTTTAATATTTCCCTTGACTGAAACTCTGGTGTTTGTTTATTTAGTATTTTCATGTTCTTGTATTACTGATTATAAAATATATTTAAACTTTTCATTGTGGCTGGTCTTTTAGAGAATATTTTAACATTTGATAGTACTTATATTCATTTGATGACACTGTCAACATTCCTGAAAGCCTTGCTGCATTATCAAACACTACCATTTGTACTAATACTAATTTACTCAGTATAACTGGGTACTCATGTATGAGCCTTAGAATCACTGATTCTGGAGTGTTCTGGTGACAGTATCTACCATACAGTGTGGGCAGAGGGGGCATAGCTGGTAAATCTGTGACAGCCTTTCCCAGGTGTGTGTGTGTGTGTGTGGGGGGGGGGGGGACAGAGCACTTGTTTCACAGAGAGGGTGGTAGAGCATTTGGCTTGGAACACTTGACTGATGACTCAATTCTACAGCTGTGTCAGTGGGGAGTCTTACTTGGGGCCTGGAGAGAGAGAGAGAGAGAGAGAGGGAGTACATCTCCAGGACGCAGTGTGCTCCCTGCATACTCTTAAGGGAAATTGTGCTTGGTGCAGAAAGCTGCATCTGAAAATACTGTGTGTATCTATTTTTGTTCCAAGTGAATGTCCTTTACCGCTGTCAGTGGTGAGGATTGAGGATCCTTGATTATTAGCCCAGAGGAGGGACGTCACACACAAAATTTCTAGACGAAAAGACATACAAAAGGATTAACAGACAAATAAGAGTAAAGAAAAAATACTTGCACTAGAAAAACTGTTAAAAGCTGCAAATGCAAATTTGCTTTCATTAATACAACACATTAATGAAAAACATTCTACAGACCAAGAAACTGCTACTTGGAAAAAAGAAGCAAATGAGGAAGTTCAAAAATATAAAGAACAAAATTAACAGATTTTTGAAAAATATAAAAAAGAAATATGGACATGAGAAAGAAAGAGAAAGAGATATGATATGGTGCAATATTTATGCAAAGGAGAAAGCCAAATGAATTAATACAAAAAAGTAGCTCCAAAGATAATTAAAGAGAAATACAAGCACAGGCACCCAGACATGGCAACTTTGACAATACAAAAAATAAGATCTCAAAGGGGGAACATAGAACAGAAGATTAGTAAAGTAGACATTCAAAAAAATAGAATCTGAAGTTCTGGAATACCTGCAAAGTGAAGGACTTAGTATAGAAAGTGTAACACAGGTTATACTACAGCATAATAGAACAATGCGTCCCCCAAGTACGGAGATACAGACGGAGTGAGAGACGTGAAAAAGAAATATGAACATGGGAAAGGAAAAGATATTTAATATGGTGCAATATTTATGCAACAGAGAAAACAAACTATTCAACAGAGATTTAATATGGTGCAATATTAATGCAAAACAGAAGCAAAACTAATCAAATATAAAAAAGGAGCTGTATGGATATTTGACGAGAAATACATGCAAAGGCATCCAGATATGGACAATTTTACAATACAGAAAATAAGAAAACAAAATGGGAAAGAAGAAAAGATGATTAGTATTGGTGAAGATACAGAAATAGAAATTGAAGTTATGGATTATCTGCAAAGTAAAGGATTTAGTGTATTAAATCTAACTCTGATAACATCTCAGCATGAGAGCATAATGAATTCCAAATTAAGGAGAAACCAGTGGAGTGGGAATTCTGAGCAGTTGACATAGGAAGATACCTTGGAGCCTTCACCAGGAAACAAATACAAAAGTTCAGTTGCAGTTCCAGAGCAAGGGAAGCAACAGGGAATTGTGGTAACTCTGATGCAGTCAATATTGTGGAGTGATAGGTCAGTGAGTTCCATATGAAAGAGCAGCTGAAGACACAGGGTGAAGCTGGACAGAATATGGCACAGCAAGATTCTCTAGAACTTTCTGGAGAATGCCCACAGGAAATGGAGAACAAAGAATGTGCCCTTAGTTTAGAAGAAAATGATTTAAGGGAAGAATTGCTGGATTTAATACATATGGACAGACATATTAAGATCAATGAAAGAAACAATCTACAGAAAGTCATAAAGACCCAAAATGTTAAACATTTGATAACACTCAGTAATCAAGACTGTTCGTAGAAATTCATGTGATATAACAGAAGTAAATAGGATATATTACTGAGTAGCTAAATTAATAACAGATAAAGTGTTAACACAAGGAATTAAGAGAAACAAAAGGGAGAAATCAAATGCCATCATGGAAGTATCAAACTGAAAAACTACAAAGCAATTAAGACAAGAAGTGTTAGTTAGAAGAATACAGAAGAGGGAACAGATCAACAAAAAACTCAGAAAGATAGACATGGCAAAAGCAAGGCACACTATCAGAACAGACTAGGATCTATCATACACAATTGCGAATAATAAACTAAAGATAGCACAGGCATAAAAAGTTAGAAGATATGCAAATAAATATAAAGGAAACGTACAAAATAAGCAATTTATGACTCAAAAAAGTTTTATAGAAAATTGGGAAGCAAGGCAAAAGGAATAAAAACTACCAAAAAGAAGAAAGACACATTTTCAAGAAATATCTATGAAGATCCTGTGGAACATAACAAAGATGCTAAATGGATAGAAATAAAAGAAAGAATAAGAAATCCAAATGTACAGTATATGAAATGAGATGAAGTAACACCAGAGAGACTGAAACAAGCTAAGAAAAGCCTCTAATTGAAAAATCCCAGGCCCAGATGCAGTACCTAACTTCTGACTAAAAGCATTAATATCTTTACATGAAGATTTGGGCCTATATTATATTATCGAAATTCCAAAACATCGAACACCATAAGTTCGACCTTGAAATCTCGAAATATGATATCATCGAAAGCTCAGAATAGCACATTTTTTCCCTGGGGAAAAAATTGCTGTTCCGAGAAACACACACACAACACAAGCACACCAAAAAATACAGAAATCCACAAACATACACTTAAAATCCTACAACTAACCCTACGCTAAACTGTACATAAACTACTATCTATCCACTTACCTTAACCCAAACCCTAACCCTAAGATCTGTCACTATCGCACACTTACCTGACCCGTGCCCTAACCCTAACTCACCTAACCTGCACCCTAACCCTAACGTCTGCACAATCGCACACTTACCTGAACCCGAACCGTAACTTTCTACCACAGTGCTGAAAATAGTGAAGCCACAGAAACGGCCAACATAATTCTTTCCCTAGGAAAAAATTTGGTGTTCTGCAGCTTCGCTATTTTCAGCGTTTACTGTTTTGGTGTCGATATTAGAATATTTAATGTTTTAAAACTTTGATGTTCTAATATAGACCCGAAGATTTAACCCTGAGTAAGAACTATTGATATGCATACCCCAAACAGTGCCAACCTGGTTAACAACAGGAAAAATGATACTCCTCAGTAAGTGTGAACCTGCAAGCTATCTTATAAATTATAGACCAATAACTTGCCTTCTAACAATGTATCCAATGGAACTGATGCCAGCAGAGTTTATAGTAAAAAAAACTCAGACATGGCAATAGAACAAAAGAGTAACGAAAGAAAGTCATATGGAACAGAGGATCATTTGTTGTTAAAGTCATAATGGAAAATTGTAAAAAGGGGAAGGATCTATGCATGGCATGGGCAGACTACAAAAAAGCATTTGACTGCATCTCACTTTTACAAATAAAAGGGTGCTTACAAATGTATAAGATTCATCCTACATTGATTGATTAAATTACAATGATCATGAAACAGTGGCAAACCACTTTGCAACTAATCCATGATAAAGGACAAATTATTATCCCAGGGATAAAAATTCCAAGGGGGATATTGCAGGGAGACTCATAGTCACTGCTGCTCTTTTGTCTTCCCCTCAACCTAATGAGCTGTCTTCTTAATAAATTAGGTCATGGCTACAACTTGGCTCCCAGAAACCAACAAGCTGTAAAGACTACTCATCTTCTTGCATCATCTTTTTGTGAATGATTTAAAACTGCACAGTTCAACAGATGAGGAACTGAAAGCTCAGCTGCAAGTGGTCAAACCTTCTTAAATTATATAATAATATAATTTGGTCTTGATGAATGTGCAAAGAAACTGTTAAAGCAGGAAAGCTGCAGCACCAAGAGAATATCAGTCTGGGAAAAGAATGTGATATACAAGATCTTGAGCAAGAGAGAGTGCATATTTTTTTTTTTTAGGAATTGATGAAGGATCAACAATAAAATATGAACAAGTGTGAATGAAACTTAGGAATATTTTAGAAGACTAAAATTAATAATGAAAACATTTCTGACATGTAGGAACAACATCCAAGCTATAAACCAATTTGTTCCTCCTGTTCTTATAGTTTTGGGGGTGTTCCACTGGTTCCAAAATGTACTGGATCAGTTGGACAGGGAAAACAAGAAAAATGCTTCATGCTTATCAAATAATTTACAAAAAAAAAGTGTACACCAGTTTTATATATTCCCCGTTCTGAAGGAGGTATAGGCCTCCTCTAAATTGATTACATGTAGATATCTGCAATTATAGGACAGCATACACATTTGCGGTTTACTTTCATAAGTGCGTTATAGGTTCATAGGTAGGTACAAGGCTATTGGCCCTAGGGCCTATATAAGCCTAGCCAAAAAGGTACCCTGGCTTTCGCCTCCCAAGTAAATTATGTTCCTGTGCCCCTGTTGAGCAGAGCCACAGAAGTGATCCCCAGGGTGAATTTCCTATTTCTCATCCAATCATCAAGATTTTTCTTGAAGAGTGCTAATGAAGAGCACTGTTTGACATAGATAGGTGGTCTGTTCCACACTATGGGAAGTCTCTGGGACAGGAATCTATCCCTCCAGCATGTTCTGTTTATTGTGGTGACAAGGTTTAGGTCCCTACAGCGTGTAGCTCAGAGGGATTGGGATTTCTTTAATTGCAGCATGTCTAACAGCTCTGGGTTTGACATAGCTTTGTATGTTAGGCAGAGATCGTCTCTGAGTAGGCGATATGTGATGAAGTAAAGCTGGTGTTTTTTGAGACAGTCTGTGTAGGGCATCTGTTTGAGGCCAGTGATCCACAAAGAGTTGTGAGGTATTTCTGTAGCCTTTCCAGTTGTTGTAGGTGTCTTGTGAGGAACATACCAAAAGGTGTGGTGTATTCTATAATGGGTCTAATGAGTGATGAGTAGAGAGGAACAATGACCTCTATTTTTCTTGATGAGAAACTTTTGTGATGAGGTGTAGAAGATTTCCTGACCGCTGTGTCGATGTGATTATCAAGGGGAGACTACTGTCCACCTGTGTCCCAAGGTCTCTTATCACACTTTTGGTGTTAAGTAGACTACCACCTATGTGGTAGTTAATGGGTACAGAGTTTTTACCAAAGGGGATGACAATGCACTTTTTGGCATTGAGCTTCAGGCCATGGCACTGACACCAGGCATCTGTCTCAATGAGGCCCTTTTGTAGGAGGTCCACATCGTTAGGAGTTTTCATTATGGCTCGTACTTTGCAGTCATCTGCAAACTTCATTAGCCAAAGACCTTCTGTGTTAGCCTGTACTTCAGAGAAGTAGATGCCAAACAGGAGAGGACCAAGGACTGAACCCTGTGGTACTCCACTTGTCACTGGTCTGAAGTCGGATTTGGAGTCTGCTACTTTTGCAGTGTGGGTTCTGTCCATGAGCCAGTTGGCAACCCATCTTGTGACATAGGGACATAGGGATTTATACCTAGTTTAGTGAGTTTATGTATAATTCCAGAGTGGGGGATGGTGTTGAAAGCCTTGGCGAGATCTAGATAGGCTGTGTGAACCACCTTACCCTCATCTATGGCTTTGGTGACTGCTTCAATGAAGTCTATCAGGTTTAGGAGACATGATCTGCCTTTTACAAACCCAAACTGGGTGGGGTCCAGAGTTTGGAGATTACCAATGTCTTTGTTTATGAGTTCCATGATTATACATTCCATGGCCTTGCAGACCAGGCTCATCAGGCTAATTGGGTGGTAGTTCCCAGGGTCCGTCGTGGTTCCCCCTTTGTGGAGTGGGATAACCATCACGGTGCGCCATTATGTGGGGACAAAGCCTTAGGTGAGGCTATGATTGAACATGGTACTTAGGTGGGGTACCAGTTCATTCTGTAGTTCATGTAGAACGCAGCCTGGGATATTGTGAGGTCCCATGGATGCTGTGTTCTTGGCTTTGGAGAGTGTGTTTTTTACCTGTGCAGCTGAGATTACAGGAACTTTGCATTCTTCCTGTATAAAGATGGGCCCTCTAGGGGGTGAGAGGGGGGTAAAGTTAGCACTGAACCTATCTGCCAGGATGTTTGCAATATCCATTGGTTCTGTATATTTAGTGCCATTGTAACTCAGAGCAGATCTGAGTGTTGTCATTGAGATTCTTGACATAGCTATAGAATGCTTTGTGGTTGCTTTAGAGTCAGTGGCAATTTTGTTTTCATAACTAGCTTTGGAGGATTTTATGAAGGATCTCAGCTTCTTAGTGAGGCTGACCAGGGAGTTCCTCCAGTCATGGTATTTTACTCTTTTTTGCAACAGTTTCTTTCTTCTGTTGTAGAGTTTGTTTATGGCAGAGGACCACCAGATTGGCTTCCTTTTTTTGGAGGATAGCATCTTGGTTTTGTTATGGATAGCATGATCCATGCATTTGTGTACATGCTTATAACGTGCATTTGTGTAGGATTCAGCAGTCGTACCTCTACTGTCCGTCTGCATGTGTGTCATGAATTTTGCCACTTCTGTCTTATGAAGTGTGAAGTTGGCTTTGGAGAAGTTTTTTACGGTGGTTTCCCTAATGGGGGGTGCGGGTGGGATGTGGATGTCTAGGGTGATTAGCTTGTGGTCGTATCTGCCCAACGAGGAACCGACCTCTGGTGTGGCACTCATGCAACTCTACTTTGTGTGAAAAGAGGTTTGCAAAGTTGCAAAACCTCGACAAAATGCCTTAAATGTGGTAGGTGTGGGCAGTGCCCATATGTTATGGAGGGTGAATATATTTATCAAGAATTTTGGACGAATCTATCCCAGTAAAAAACTTATTTGTTTTTCGAAAAGGGTAGTATATATTGCTAAGTGTGGATTATGCAACATATGTTATGTGGGCAAAACAAAAAGGGCCTTTAAGCAGAGAGTATATGAGCTCTGCTATGATATTAAATGCAAAAATACAAACAATGCACTTTTCAATCATGTGGACAAATATCTAATTTTTTTAGGTTTTTTTGCCATTGATCATGCGGACCTGGGACCCCGGGGTGGCCCAATGAATGATTATTTAGAATTATTACAGTTAAAATGGCAAATTAAGTTGAATGCAGGCTCATATCCTGGCATCAACGAGCGTATAAGTATCATGCCCTTGTTGAAGCTAAGAGCTTTGTTTTATATTTAAAAAATATTTAAAAAGTATTTAAAAAATATTTAAAAGTTATTTATTGTTACTTCATGGGTTTATTACCCCATTTTTTGTATCAAAGTATTTACAGTTTCTTATATATTTATATACATTTATATTCATTGGTGACATGTATGTGTTTACATTTTTATATTTATTTGCAATATGGGAGTATACTTTTTCATATGTCTTGGCAATTTAAGTCAGGTATTATTTCCTTTAAATATGTGCATTAGTTGACAGGAAGTGATCTAATAGTAGGATGTGATGTCAGGGTTTTTTCCTTTTGGGAGGGTATTTAAATTCTTTGAGTTGTATTATGTGCATTCTGATGAAGTTGGTTATTCCGACGAAAGTGCTTAATCTGTGGACTATCGTGTTTTGAGTGTGGTTTTAATGAGAACCCAATAAACTGTCATTACGAGTACCTGCTGAGTGGTTGTCTGGATACCTTATATTTGTTTTTCTTGGTTTGTGTTTCCTTTTGACAGAAAAGTTGCAAAACCTCGACAAAAAATTGTCCGAATGTGCAAAGGGCGAATGCACAGTCTTGATTACTGAGTTTTATCAAATGTTTAACATTTTGGGACTTTTTGACTTTCTGCAGTCTGTTTCTTTCATTGATCTTAATATGTTTGTCCATCTCTATTAAATCAAGCAATTCTTCCTTTAAATCATTTTCTTCTAAACTAAGGGCACATTCTTTGTTCTCCATTTCCTGTGGGCATTCTCCAGAAAGTTCTAGAGAATCTTGCTGTGCCATATTCTCTCCAGCTTCACCCTATGTCATCAGCTGCTCTTTCATAAGGAACTCACTGACCTATCACTCCACAATATTGACTGCATCAGAGTTACCACAATTTCCTGTTGCTTCCCTTGCTGTGCAACTGCAGCTGAACTCAGCAGGGTCCTGATGGAAAGATGAAAAGTCAGCAAGCAAAGGAGCATAGTAGTGCTGAAATTGAATTCATCCTCAAGTCTTGGTGAATACCTTCATGAGGTGGACCCTGTTTTTCACAAAATCTCACCAAGGTGACACTGATATACAGACTGTATTTACATACCATATATCATGGTCAGAAGTAAATCAAAAATAAAAAAGATAACTGGATGCGCAAGACCCAGGAAAAGTGCCGAGTCCTGATAGGCGCTCTGGTGTCAGGACTGGAAAAAATGACAGTGTAGAATCCTCAAAATATGGAAACAATCCTACAAGGGGCCAGGCCAAGCTCAAGGGGAGGATGCCCCCCCTGTTGTAGAAGGAAGCAGTAGTCCGCAAAAACAACAAAAATTGATTGGCCAAAAAAGAGCCATAAAGACGACAAGAGTGGACTATTGAGGATAAGAAAGAAATTATGTATTCTTACTATTATGTAAAAAAGCCCATAATTTCCAGACACAAGATATACAAAATGATTAAGAGAGAAATTAGAGGAAAGAAAAATACTTCTGCAGGAAAAACCATCACAAGCTTCAAATAAAAATTTGCTTTCATTAATACAACAGATTTTTGAAAAACAGTATATAGATCAAGAAACGTTGATCTCTTTGGAAAAAGAAGCCTCTGAGGAAGTGAGAAAATCTAAATAACAAAACCTGGAGATATTTGAAAAATATAAAAAAGAACTATGGACATGGGAAAGAATGAGAGATTTGATACGGTGCAATATTTATGCAAAGGAGAAAGCCAAGTTAACTAATATACAGAAGGCAGTTTCAAAAATATTCGAAGAAAAATACAGGCAAAGGCATCCAGATATGGAACTTTTCACAATAAAAAGACTAAAAGCACAAAGATTTAATGTGGAAAAGACGATTAGTAAAGTAGAAGTTAAAGAAATAGAAGTTGAAGTTATGAAGTGCCTGCGAATTGATGGATTTAATGTAGAAGGTCTAAAACAGACTACATCACAACATGATGGAGTGAATCCCCAGAATAAGGAAAAGCAAGAAGATCAGGAGATGTGAAGAAGAAATATGGACAGGGGAAAGGAAAATAGATTTAATATGGTGTAATATTTATGCAAAGGAGAAAGCAAAACTAACCAATACAAAAACAGCAGCACCGAAGATATTTGAAGAAAAATATAGGCAAAGGAATCCAGACATGGAAAACTTTACAATACAAAAAATAAGAAGACTAAGATGAAAAGCAGAAAAAGAAATTAGTAATGGAGACGTCAAAGAAATAGAAAATGAGGTAATGGAACAGCTGCAAAGAGAAGGATTCAGTGTAGAAAATCAAATGCAGAAAGCACCACAACAGGATAGAGCAATGGATATCCAAATTAAGGGGAAACCAATGGAACAGGAAGCAACATGTCAGTTGCCATATCAAGATATTTTGGAGCCTTCTACAGGAAACCATTATAAAAGTTCTCTTGAAGCTAGACAGGAAGGAAAGGAACAGGAAACTGTGGAATCTCTGATGCAGTCAATGTTGAAGAGTGATAGGCCAGTGAGTTTCCATATGACAAAACAACAGATGACACAGGATGAAATTGTAGAGACTGTGCCACAAGAAGATGTTATAGAACTTTCTATAGAATGCCCGCAGGAATTTGAAAACAAGGGATGTGCCCTCAGTATGGAAGAAAAGGAGTTAAGAGAAGAGTTGCTTGATATAATAGACAAAGACAGATATATCAAGATCAGTGAGAGAAACAGACTGCAGAAGGTTAATTAAACCCCAAAAGTTAGAAGCTTGATAAAACAAATGAACACAGTAATTAGGACTGTCCATAGAGATCCATGCGATAAAACAGAAAATTCTACCACAAGAACATAGGGTAGCGAGGGAAAAGGGGGGGGGTGAAAGTGAATACCATCATGGAAATACTGAATAGAGAAAACTATAAACCAGCTAAGACAAGAAGTGTCATTGTTGGAAGATTATAGAAGCAGGAACAGATCAACAAAAATATTAAGAAAGATAGATGTGATAAAAGAAGTGCGCAGTATTAGAACAGACCAGGATCTAGTATCCACTATTGGAGATAAACTAAAAATTTCAAAACAGGCAGAAAGACTCAGAAGATATGAAGATAAATATAAGGGAAAAGCACGAAATAAGCAATTTACTGATGACCCAAAAAAGTTTTATAGAGAATTGGGAAATAAGGTAAAAGGAATTGATAGACCACCGAAAAAAGAGGAAGTAGATACATTTTGGAGAAGTATCTATGAAGATCCTGTGGAACATAGTAGAGATGCTACATGGATAGAAGAAGTGAAAGAAAGAATAAGAAGTTTAAAGGTACATGATTTGAAACAGGATGAAATAACAGCCAGAGAGATTGAAACAAAGTTGAGAAAAGCCTCTAATTGGAAAACCCCAGGTCCAGATGCAGTACCTACCTTTTGGCTTAAAGTATTAACTTCTTTACACAAAGATCTAGCCATGAGTAAGAACTATTTATATGCACACCCCAAACAGACACCACACTGGTTAACAACAGGAAAAACAATGCTCTTACTTAAAAGTGAACCTGCAAGCTACCCTAAAAATTATAGACCAATAACTTGTCTTCCGACAACTTATAAACTATACATGAGGATTCACGCTCACAGAGTTTATAGTCATTTAGAAGAAAACTCAATTATGGCAGTAGAACAAAAAGGCAATAAAAGAAAGTCATATGGAAAAAAGGATCATTTGTTGTTAAATAATGTTATAGTGGAGAACTGTAAGAAAGGGAAGAATCTAAGTATGGCATGGATTGACTATAAAAAAGCATTTGATAGTATCCCACATTCATGGATAAAAGAGTGCTTAAAAATGTATAAGGTACATCTTACACTGATTGATTACATTACAATAACCATGAAACAGTGGCAGACCACTTTGCAATTAAGCCATGATAAAGGACAGATTATTATCCCAGGGATAAAAATCCAAAGGGGGATATTCCGGGGTGACTCCCTGTCTCCGCTGCTTTTTTGCCTTGCCATTAATCCATTAAGCTGTTTACTTAACAGCTTAGGACATGGCTATAATTTGGCTTCTAGAAAAAAACAAAGTCTAATGACTTCTCATCTTCTCTTTGTCGATGATTTAAAATTGTATAGCTCATCAGATGAGGAAATGAAAGCACAGCTGCAGGTTGTCAAAACTTTTTCGGACAATATTGGAATGTCATTTGGTCTTGATAAATGTTCAAAAGCAACCTTTAAAAAAGGAAAATTGCAGCACCAGGAAAACATCAGTTTGGGACAAGAATGTGATATAAAAGAACTTGAGCAAGAGGATTTGAAAAGTATAAATACTTGGGAATTGATGAAGGATCGGCAATAAAACATGAACAAATGCGAATAAAGCTTAGTAAGGAGTACTTTAGAAGACTTAAATTAATCCTGAAAACAGCATTGACACCTAGGAATAAGATCCAAGCTATAAATAAATTTGCTCTTCCTGTCCTAACTTATAGTTTTGGAGTGAGTGACTGGCCCCAAAAAGTGTTGGATAGATTGTATATTAAAACAAGAAGGATGCTTCATGCTCACCAAATGATTTATAAAAATCAGTGTATACCAAGATTATATATTTCTCGTTCTGAAAGAGGGATGGGCTTCCTTGAAATTGATTACATGTAATGATCTGCAATTGTGGGACTCCACACATATCTACTGACCACACAAGATCCAAATGTGATGAACGTTTTGAAACATGAGAATAAATCTAAGATGACATCTCTGCTTAATTTAGCAGTAGCATATCAACGTCAAGCAGGAATGGAAATCAAACCAGAAGTGGATAAAAACCAGGCAGCAACTGAATGTGCTAACAAAAGAAAGAATATAAAGTGAAGGACCAGATGAGAAGGCAAGAAATGTAGAAAAAACATAAATATAGTTGCAGGTATAGAAAACTTCTGGAAGAGCCTCATGTTGATCAAGAACAAACGCAGGAATGGTTAAGGAGAGGTGAATTTATATCAAGAAATGAAAGGTTAATATTGGCATCCCAAGATAGTGGGCTACGTACACGCTGGTTTACTAAGTCCATTAAACATGTGGGAGAAACAGACATATGTAGGTTTTGTGGAACCGAATTGGAAACAGTCACACACCTTATTGTTGGTTGCGACTCTCTAATGGCAGAGGGACTGTATACTGAAAGGCACAATAATGTGGCGAGATTGTTACACTGGAGATTGTGCAAACATTATGGTATCGAAGTGGCTGAAAAACTCTGGAAACATGAGCCACAGAGAATCATAGAAAATTATGAAGTTTACATCACTTAGGATCACCCAATACCAACAGTCCAAAAGATAGATGCTAGAAAACCGGATATAGTGGTCCAAGAAAAGAAGACAAAAGTAGCACTGATCATTGAAATTGCCACACCTAGTGACTACAGTGTCTTACTTACAGAGAGACACAAAGTCATAAAATACCTCGATCTGCAGGCAGAAACGAGAGCCATGTGGAAGAAAGATACCCAGACAGTTCCAATAGTAGTAGGAACAACTGGTCTTATAAAAAAGAATTTACAATTGTATTTAGATATGTTACCAATTTATGTAAGACCATACGAACTGCAGAAGGAGTCATTACTGGGCACATTGTGGGTGCTACGAAGAGCACTTTTGGCTAACATCAATGAGTGAAGCAATACTAATTTCATGAACTTTAATCGTACTTTGACTTAGGAATGGGGTCCATTCCCGTCATGGTATTAGAAACCCAAAAGACTTAGAGAAATTAAAAAGACAGATTCGACATTGTGGGTGCGGACTGCACTATAGCAGG
Organism: Protopterus annectens; assembly: GCF_019279795.1. Lineage (NCBI taxonomy): Eukaryota > Metazoa > Chordata > Ceratodontiformes > Protopteridae > Protopterus > Protopterus annectens. The sequence goes on along the minus strand of NC_056729.1, from coordinate 1,348,130,314 downwards.
GATCAGGAAATTATCCCATTCCCCACTGTAGTGCGATCTCGGAGTTGGCATATTAAAGTAGGAGGGTGTGGGGGGTGCAGGGGGGCTTGCCCCCTGCATTACGATGTGTCTTCAAAATTTTAGTTCGAAATTCAGCAAATCTGCTGTTCGATTTGCTGTCTTTTGAACTTCTGACAATGTCAAAGTTTGAATTTCGCGCATTTGGTTCACCCAAATGCACGATTGATATTGTCGGTTATGATAATATGAAGGTAAACCATATTTGCTGACCTCACAAGATCCAAACATACAGAAAGTTTTAAAACATGACGAGAATAAGTCTAAGATGACTTTTCTGCTTACTTTAGCAGAAGTATATTGGTGCTAGTGTTACTATTATCCAAATGGTTGTTTTTGACCAAGTGCCAGGCTATTAGGAGTGGCCTCTACAGTGTCACCAAATACATATGCAAGTACTTTACAAGCTTAAACATGTCTCACAAATATCAGCCACAAAGATAGGTTTAAATATATTTAATAATAAATAATATATTTAATAATAAATAAAAGAACTAGACAATACTCAGAAAACAAACACAATTACTTCAGAGTTCAGAATCACAGGCAATATTTTAAAACAACATTGCAGAACAGTCTCAAAAAATACAGAAAACAGCTAAACTAATATTTACTATATACCTATCTATATCTAAAAGATGTTATGCCCTAAATAACTTACTTAAAGAGCAAGTCAATCAAATGCAGATGAGTGGATGTTCTTATTAGGTCCAAGACACTACACAAAATGCAAAGTCTTTCTCTGAGAGAGTTCTTAAATTAATATCAAACATTAGTGCTGGGTCAGCTTGGATCACATCATTCTCTGTCACCTGTCTTCAGTTCCCAGACTAACAGAAGCTAACATGTCTGTTAAAAATGCATATCTTTCAGATGTTTGCTCAGAAGTGGAAGTCATAAAACAATTAAACACTTTTACATTCTAGTAATTACTTCTCTCCAAGACAAGAGAAAAACCTCTAGCTCTAGACATTGTGTCTGCTACACTGAAAGTGAAAATAAGTTGAAATTGTTTTACGATTGTGTTATTTTCTTGAAGTTTTGCAAGTTAACGCTGCATGTCCCAGCTTCTACTATTAAAACACACATTTGCACAGGTACATAGTTTATATACATTTCTGTTCTTTTCCAGTAGGATACACTGTGGACACGTCATTGAAGCTCAGTACTGTACAAACCCTGTTCAACACACACTTCTGCACCAATAGTTTAATTAAGCAATAACCAATGACGGTGTGGTATTTTAAGATTTACCAATGGTTGGTGTGGTTTAATCACGAGTGTGAGATTAAACAAAGCAACCATATGTAAATCTTAATATACCACACCACAGAGTCAGTTATTGCTATTATATAATGACATTATTTAAGAAAAAAAATACTTATTTTTCTTAAATAATGTCTTTGTATAACTGTGCTGTCCTGTCCTTCCTCAGCTGGTAAATATCCTGTTGTCTTTTTTGATGTACTTCACATGTGAATGGGACTTGCGTTCCCATGCATGCCTAGTACATCAGTGCTTTGGAAAGGAGGCAACAGAGAAAAAAAGGTCTACACTGCTCCATTTTTGTTTTCCTTTTTTTTAAATAAAATAAAAAAATTTCAGACAGTTTAGGGGTAGGGGAGAGACAAAATGGAGAAAATACAAAAAAAATCAGGTGCGATTTTCTTAGAGTTTTTTTTATTTTTGTTAAAAAAAAATAAAACTTAAAGTATATAGCAATGGAAAAAAGACCAGGTGACCGGACCTTTTCCCACTGGTATATGCCAGGATTTACAATGGGTACACCGACTGGGCTGACCAATTATAGAGCTCGTTTTGGAATATTAATGACCAGTCATTGTATAATATACACACCCAGCTGTCTGGAACTTTGTAAATAATTCTATGTCATCTGTGAATATTAATATGATTCATATGCTTGTGTAAGACAAGCATATGAATCATATTAATATTCACAGATGACATAGAATTATTTACAAAGTTCCAGACAGCTGGGTTTGCAGTATCACAGGAACAACATCCCTAGAGCTATACACATCATCAACCCACTTTTCCCCATTTTCTCCATGAGGTCAGGGTGTCTTCTTAACTGTCACCATCTCTTTCAATTAAATTCCATACTCCTGTCTTCTTAAACACTCATGCCTGACTGTCACAGACCTTCTGTCCCACAATCCATCCACCTCTTTGCTGGATGCCCTCATTTCTTCCTGTCTTTCCCAAATCTTCTTCACCAGATTGACTTGTGCTTTTCTGTACATGCCCAAACCACTGTAATCTATTCATTTTCATCTTTTCTATAACTGGAGCTACTTTGACTTCTGCTGTTATGTCCATATTTCATTATCTGTGCCACACTATGCATCCTACCACCTGTCTCAGGCACTTCATCTCCATCATCTCTAGCTTCATCTACTCTGACTTTACCGCCCAGGTTCCCATACCATACTGTAGTACTGGTAGCACCACTATTTTGTAAACCTTTCTTTGGAATTCTTCTTTCATATACTATACCTAATACTCTGTGCCAGTTGCCTGTAGCCCCTCTGAGTATAACTTTACCTCTTCATTCAGACTTCTGTTCTCCTCAACCACTCCTCCTGGATACTTGAAGCTGTTAACCTGTTTCACTATATTCCCTTCTACTGTATCTCAATTCTCAGCTTCTTCTAATTTCCCCAATCTGCTGCCATTGCCACTGTCTTACTTGTACTTGATTTCATCCCATCTGCCTTTAGGTCTGCATTCCATTCCCACATCTTTTGCTAAAGTTCTTGCTCAGAGTCTACCTGTAATGCCACAAAGTCTGCTAACAGCAACCTTGTTGATCTGTCCCCTCCAACCTTTTTTGCTGATGTAATCTATCACCAGTATGAACAGCAGTGGGCTCAGAACTGAACCCTGATGCACACCTACTCCCACTGAGAACCCCTCTGTGAGACCAAAAACTGTCTGTACCTTAGTAATTGGATCATTGTACATAGCTTGCACTAATTCTACCAAAGTTTCCGGGACTTCAAATCATCACAAGCTTGCACAAATCAGCTTTCATGGGACCTTGTCATATGCTTTCTCCAAGTCTTGGAATGTCCACTTGGACTCTTTCATCCCTAACTTTTTTCTCAACTATCTGCCTCACTGCAAACATTAGGTCAATTGTGCTGCATCCTGATCTGAATTCAAACTGCTCATCTCCCATCTTACTTCCTGCTACTCTGCATATACGCTTATCAAGTACCCTCTCCAGAACTTTCATGCAGTGTAACAGGAGTTTGATACCTCTATACTGCCCACAGTTGTGGATGTCCCCTTTGTTCTTGTACACTGCCACAAGTATGCTTATTCACCAGTCATCTGGGATACATATTTCTCTCCACACTGCTATGAGTATCATTAGGTACCACTTCTCCCCATCTCACCCAGCATCTTTATCATACTTGCTGTGACCTCATCTGAGCCTGCTGCTTTCTCTGACTTCATTTTCCTTACTGCTTTTCTTATGTCTTCTAGGGCGGGCTACTCTTCTTCTCTCATTGAGGGCAATTCCTGGGGTAGTACAGCTTCTGTGGGGTTTTCTTCATTCAGCAGCTGCTGGAAGTACTCCTTCCATCTGCCTTAGAGCTCTTGTTGAACTAGACACAATCCCTTTGTTTATAAGCTTTGCATTATAGAAGGATTTTCTTAAAATGGAGACATATTTGTCAAAAGTAAGGTCACTGTCCACATAGGTTCCCAAATCCTGAGGAACTGGGTCAACCCTTAGGGCTATATTGTCAATGTAGTAGTTCCCTTGGACAGATGACCTCCCAAAGGATACAGTAATGCATTTTTTGGCATTAAGTTTCAGTTTATGAGTTTGGCATCAGTTATTTATTTGGGACAATCCTTCTTGCAGGATAATTAAGTCACTTGGGAATTCAATGACTACTCTGCAAACTCAGTTAGCCAGAGCCCCCTGGTACTGGCTTTTACTTCAGAAAAGTAGATGCCAATTTGGAGAGGTCCCAGCACAGAATCATGGGAGACTCCTCTGGTTACTGGTCTCTTTGTGGAGGTAACTTCCCCTAATTTGATTTCCTGTGTCCTATAAATGAGACACTTGTCAATCCATCAGGTGACATGGGATTTTATTCCCAGTTTATTTAGCTTTTCTACTATGCCTGAGTGGCGAATTTTGTCAAAAGCTTTGGCCAGGATGAAGTATGTGGTGTGTACCATTTTTTCTTCACCCATTGCCTTTTCAAAAAATCCACCAGGTTGGGTAAGTATGACCTATCTTTGATGAATCCAAATCGAGATGGGTCCAGTATCTGGAGGTCCCCTATGTCCTGACTGATTAGTTCCACAGTTCTTCTATAGCTTTGCATATGAGTTTGGTCAGACATATGGGTCTGTAATTGCCTGGGTCTGAGGAATAATTGTAGCTGTTCTCCATTCACTTGGTAAAAAAAAAAAACTGTATGGAGGCTGAGACTGAACAGTGTTACTACAGATGCGGCTAACTTTTGTTTCAGGCTATTTAAGATGCGTCAAAGGATATTGTCAGGAACCATCAAAGCAGTAGTTTTGGCTTTTGATAGCACTTGGTCTTGTGTGATAGTTGGAGGTGAGCCAGTTTTTGGTATATCTTGAGGGACAAATGGAGTGGAGAAGGGTAAAGTCAGACCTAAATTTATCGGCCATAGGTTTGCTGTATTGTCAGCCTCAGTATAGGTAGCATCATTCAAAAAGAAGATCAGTGCATGATCAGAAAGCTAAAGATTAATATAAAAAGTTCTACAACAAATGCTATTCTGCACAACCACTACCTATCCTTCAACTAGGCCAACAAATGAACTTAAAGTTAGATGGAGAAAGAAAGTAGATTAGTAGGGTGAAACACTGACAAGCCAAGGTGATACATACTGCAAACAGAGGATGTCATGATAGTTTTGCACAGTCGGAGGGATACTCATGTAGTTCCAGATGAACCTTAATCTGAATGCCATGTTTCTTTGAATAAACTTGAAATGTCTGAACGAACAATAACTAGGTTTATATCTAGTAACAAAGTTGCTGATCCCTTAAAAGCAATACCACAACCCAGTATCAGAAACATGGGTGGAGATTTCAAATCTACAACATGTGTTGACAGATCATGTGCTGTCCAACCAAATGTGACCATTCTTGATCCTGATGTAATTGTTTTGTAGAGTGACTCTAAGCAAAGTACTATTATTTCTAATTGTTTGCCAAATATTTTCCTTCTACAAGTTCGAGTTCCAATTCCAGTACTATTTTAATGACAATAAGTGAGAGGATAGTTAAAATGCTAGTGCATTATCAGTAGTGAGTCAGAATAATACAAGTTCACAAACATCTAAATAATATGGTGAGATATATTACTGCACAAATTTTTCCTTATTGAAAAATATTCCGTGTAAATAATGCCTACCTCAGATTGTTCTGTTTTGAGAATGATCATAACTTATGTATAAATGTTTAAGAGGGCTGCCTAGTCAATACAGCTGAAAAATATTAAATATGTTCATTGACAGAATAATTCCAGAATATTAAATATATATACATCAGCTATGCACATATCCATACCTCAAAATTTCAAACAAGAGGTTCATAGGTTCATACTAGGCTATCTGCCCAAGGGCATGTATAAGCCTAGCCCATAGTTATGTGGCTTTCACCACCCCTTTAGTTTGAAGAAAACTATGCCTATTATTTTGCTGTGCCTCTGTCAAGCAGTGACACTGAAGTAATCCCTGGGGTATATCTGCGATCTCCCATCCATTGGTCAAGATTCCTCTTGAACAAGGCCAGCAAGGTGCTCTGCCTCACATGTACCGGGATTTTGTTCCACAGCATAGGGAGTCTCTGGGTGATGAATCTGTCCCTCCAGCACGTTCTATTAATAACCGTGTCAAGGTTTAAGTCTCCCGCCCTTGTGATTCTGAGGGATCTAGATTTTTTTGAGGTGAAGCATATTCATCAAATCTGGGTTTGACATGGCCTTATATGTCAGGCACAGGTCACCTCTGAGCAAGCGGTATGCGACTGAATAGAGCTGGAGTTCTTTCAGTCGGGCAGCATAAGACATATTTTTGAGACCCTTTATCCTTTTGGTGAGGAACTTTTGGGGCCTTTCCAGCTGCTGCAGGTGTCGGGTCAGATACATTCCGAATGGGGCAGTGTACTCAATCATAGATCTAATGAGTGATGAGTACAGGGAGACGATGACCTCCCTAGATCTAGATGTGAATCCCTTCATGATCAGGTGGGCAATGTAGAAGGTTTTCCTAACTACTTTGGCAACATGAGTGTCAAACGAAAGGTTACTGTCAACCTGGGTCCCCAGATCCCTGATGACTTCTTCTGTGGTCAGTGGATTGCCACCTATATGGTAGCTAGGGGTAACCTTGTTTTTCCCGAAGGGTATGACTATGCATTTCTTGGCGTTTAACTTTAGGCCATGGCTCTGGCACCAGTTATCTGTTTCTGTGAGGCCCTTCTGAAGGATATCTGTGTCAGATGTGTTTTCGACTATGGCGCCCAGTTTGCAGGCTTCTGCAAACTTTGTCAGCCATAACCCTCCTGTGTTTGCTTGTACTTCAGAAAAGTAGATGCCGAACAAGAGTGGTCCCAGGACTGAGCCCTGTGGGACACCACTTGTGACAGGCTTTGAGTCTGACATGGCGCCAGCAACTCTGACCCTGTGGGTTCTGTCACTTAGCCAGTTTGCGACCCATTTTGTGATGTATGGGTTTACATTCAAGCTGATGAGTTTTTCGATGATACCTGAGTGGGGTATTGTGTCGAAGGCCTTTGCCAGGTTGAGGTAGGCTGTATGGACTGCCTTGCCCTCATCAATGGCCTTGGTGACTGTTTTGAAAAAGTCAACCAAGTTTAAAAGGCATGATCTGCCTTTGACAAAGCCAAACTGGGTTGGATCCAAAGTCTGCAAGTTCCCTATGTCTTTATTTATGAGTTCCATTATGATCCTCTCCATGGCTTTGCAGATAAGGCTTGTCAAGCTAATGGGACGGTAATTTCCAGGGTCGGTGGAGGCACCGCCCTTGTGAAGTGGAACCACAGTCGCCGTGCGCCACTCCTTGGGTACGTATCCTGAGGTGAGGCTAAGATTAAACAGGTGTCCTAACTGCGGGTTTAATTCCTCATTGAGTTTGTGGAGCACACAGCCGGGGACACCATCCAGTCCCATGGATGCTGTGTTTTTTGCCTTGGAGAGAGCAGTTCTCACTTGGGCATTGGAGATGTTTGGGGGGCTACAATCCTCTGGTATAGATATCTCTCCTTTTGGGGGGGGGGGAGTTTGCACTGAACCTGTCAGCCAGTATGTTGGCAATGTGTGTAGGTTCAGTAATCTTCACATCATTTTGAACTAATTCTGAGCATATCTGGGAGTTTCCTCCTAGGTTTCTAACATAGCTAAAGAAGGCCTTATGATTGTCTTTTGAGTCCTTGGCAATTTTTCTCTCAAAATTTGCCTTGGATGATTTTATGAGAGCTCTTAGTTTTTTACTTATAATGATCAAAGGTGTCTTACCTTTCAAGGATTTTGCTCTATCTTGTAGTAGCTTCCTCCTTTTGTTGTAGAGTTTGTTTATGGCTGGGGTCCACCAGACTGGACGCTTGCCTTTGGTACAAATAGTCTTAGTTTTGTTTGGGATTGCCTGATCCATGCAGTCCTGTAGGTGCTGGTAGAAGGCATTTGTAAGTGATTCAGCGGTTTGAGTAATGTTTACCACTGGCTCAGGGGCCTTAAAGGAGACCACACTAGTTTTTAGAAGTGTGAAGTCGGCTTTTGAGAAGTTTTTCACTCTGGTCTTTTTTATTTCAGGTGGGGGCGGGATGAGGACCTCCAGCGAGATTAGTTTATGATCTGATCTCACCAGTGAGGGGTATACTTCCGGTGTTGAACATTGTGATCCCATGTTCGTGATAATGAGATCAAGTATGTTTTCTCCTCTTGTGGGGATGGTGACTAGTTGTTCCATGGCATTTGAGTTTATGAACTCCAGGAACCTTTGGGCTAGAGTGTTTGGGCTTGAGTAGTGTTCCCAGTCTATATTAGGGTAGTTGAAATCACCTAGTATGATGGTGTTTGGAGATACATTTATCCCCTCCAGTGTTTTCAGGAATGCCATGTGAGGTTCCTGAGTTTGAGAGGGTGGCCTGTAACATGCTACAAATTGCAGAGCAGTCTTGCCTATGGTTAATTGCACCTGGATGGTCTCCGATGCATCGTGCGTTGCCACCAACCTTGAGGTGTGTGTGTCCTTTATGAATATGGACACCCCCCCCCTCCTTTCTTGGTGTTGTCCGGATTTTGGGGCCGGAACGCATGATATGAGGTGAAACCTGATAGTGCTGGGGTGCTCTCAGGAGCCTTGAACCAGGTTTCTGTCACAGCACAGACATCAATGTTCTCCATACTGAGAAGGGCCTCGAGTGCGTGCATCTTGAGGTTGAGACTTCTGGCATTGAGCAGCATTACCCTTAGTTTTTTTCCTTTTTTGTGTTCTAGGGTGGTAGGTTTAGAATTTGAGCCTTGCCTAAAAAAGGCACTATGGGGGTGGCAAGAGCCTTTGCCAATATCCGGAAGCCCAGGGGTGACAGGTGCAAGCTGTCCCTTGCGAAGCAGCGTGGCTTGTCCAGCACGTCATCCCAGGCAGACAGACATTGGATCCCCTTTGAATGACACCAAAATTTAAGCCAATTATTAAAGCTGATCATCTTATCTCTGTATTGTGGCATCATTCTAGGTGAAGGTAGGATACTGCTCAAGGTCAGGGTCATACCTGCCTGGGCTACATAATCAGAGAGCTCCTCAATGTCTCTTTTCATGTAGTCCAAGGAGGTACGTCTCAGGTCGTTGACACCAGCATGGACAATGACTGAGTCATACTTGTACCTGCTGTTGAGAGACCTGAGTGCTTGCGTTATGTGGCGGATTCTAGCGCCCGACAGGCAGCTTACTGTGACCTTCTCCTTACTCAGTCTGGTGAGCGGGACGTCAGTGTGCCTGACTATGGAGTCACCAATGATGAGTGTGTCTGGCATTGTGTTTGGCCTTAAGGGCTGTGACTGTTTGACACTCTGACTGTGTGGTCTATGTGTTGCATGTGTTGGGTCCTGAGGTGGTAGTTGTTTGGGTGTCTGCTTTGGAGGCCTCTGCTGTTTTGGTAGATTTTTGGTCAGAGCCTCCGAGTATGTCTTTGTGTGATTATGTGTATGATTTGAAGTTGTGATGGTACTATGTGTGACTGGGTATGTAGTGTGTGTGGTTACCTTCTCCTCCTGTCTGGTCTTGCCAGTCCTATGTTGAGAGAGCTCAGCCTCCAGTTTGGCCGTATAGTTGCATCTCTCGCATGTATTTGTGTTTTGTGGGAGAAGGAGAGGATTGTCTGTGTACATGAGGCAATTGTAACATTGCCTCAATATTCCCAGGTTCACCAGTTGAGCAGGAGAGGACACTAGCAACTGATCCCTCGACATGCTAGAAGTAATAGATAAAAAAAAACTTACAAAAGACTCCGGGGGATGTGGGTTCTAGGCTGGTGGGGTACTATCTATAATAATAGTGCTTTATCAAGGTGCAAGTACTGTAGGAGCAAGTGCTAGGCTTTACAGATAGAGAATAGTCTACTTGGGAATCAAGTAGAGATGAAGTTTTTAGTTATAGGATACGCTGGTTAGATCTACAGTACAGTTCGAGGAAGGTAGTTTTAAGGGAAAATTTGAAGAGTGGAATTTAGGTAGCCCGAATAGTTTAACCTTGTTTAACCGCTGCTCGTGTGTGCAACAGTGGCAACTCTGCTAAAGCTGCTTAACGCTGCTTTATAGCAGGGGGCTGGAAAAAACAGGAAATGACCCAAAATGGCCAACGAATTACTAGTTGCTGTCTCTAACCACTCCTCTGAGGACAAACAAGCAGCTCAGTACTCCCCACTCCCACTGGTGAGGTTTCCTCTCTTTCCTTGGATGCGGATGTAATGACAGTATTGTAGAGCTACTATGAGTTTGTCTATACTGTATTACAATATTCAAATTTAAGGCAAGTGTATAACATTACTGTCTTAACAATTATTATCACAAAATGCAGTAAGTCTAGTGCTCATGGCCATTATATTTTTTATAAGTAACTTGTTAACCACCTTCTAGCTATGCTCCTATTTTGTACAGAATAAAACAACCATTTGTATATTGGATTGTAGTGTATCTTAACATTTACTGACACTCATTTGATGCAATATATTTCAGATCATAATGTGGTCAGAGCTCTAAATATATTTACACAGTAATACTTAGATTCACCTCCATAAATTTACAAAAACAAACACACAAGAAAACAAACAGATGTTTTGGAATACATTACCATAAATCTCCTAATTTCATAATTTATTTAGTTGGAGCAAACAGATACTTCAGATAGACAGAGCCTTCATTATTTACACACCGGCTAGGTTCTGCTACATTTATACCCACCTACAGTCTTAATACAAAAATGCTAGTTAATGTACAGATTAAACCTTTGGCTTTAGAGCAGTTCCAAATATTATCAGCATCCTTTACCCCTTCTGACTTGTGATCAGATGGCTGTCTATAAAAGTAATTTTACTGTCCAGTGTGAGTACGATTGTCATATGCATAGCACTGACTGTTTTTTTAGCTGTTGGTTATTCTATGTGGAACCAGCATGCCTATTCTTTGTCCCTGATGGTTTAGCTATGTGGTCTAGCTTATTTATTTGTTTATTTATCCTTTGTTAACTGGGTTAGTCTCACAAGACTAGTAGCGTCTTTTCAGGGGAGTCCTGAGGTGGTTTTATATCTCCACTATCCTATAGCTGTGAAGTAAATGAATTGGCATTTACTTCACAGCTATACAATAGCTGTGAAGTAAATGATTTGGCATTTGCTTGTACAAATGTGTGCTGTTTGTGCGTATTTGTATATGAATGGGTATGTGTGTGTACATCTTGTGACATAGTTGGCTTGTCAGACACAGTCTTAGTGTGCTTATGTGAAAAATCAATCCATCTTTTGACAGACCTGGCTTGTCACACAATGTCAACAGTACACCCGTGTGAAAATTTATATTTTTTTCTGACAGACCTGACTTTTAGAGGTTTTGTGAGTGTGTGTGTGTGTGTGTGTGTGTGTGTGTGTGTGTGTGTGTGTGTGTGTGTGTGTGTGTGTGTGTGTGTGTTTAAAAAGTTACATTTTTTTTACCTGTGGAGTGTGGACATGTGCAAAAGTACCAGTCACATAAATAGCTAGCATTTTAAAAGTTATCGATTCACTGTCCTTCAAAACTAAGGTATAAGATGCATCACAAAACATCCTGATTCTCACAAAGTCTGGGTACCTGCTCTCTGCAAACCTCAAACTGTACAACTGGATTTTGAAAGAGGTTTAGTAGTGTACTCTACCTGGAGCCTCATCTAGTTTTAAACTGACTTTGCTCAGAGATGTGTTCAGGTCACTTTAGTTTGTGTGGGTGAGTCAAGGATGGTGTGGTTAATACTACTTTAATTTTTCTTACAATCAACCCACTGAGTTGTCTATAGAATGTCATAGCTTGTGTGGGGCATATAGATAGTGTAGTCATTATTCCTTTAACTCCTCACAAACCATTGAGGTGTACACAGATAGTTATTATAGCTAGTCTAGGCGCAGTATACAGTTTAGGAGCAAGACTAGTGGAAGCAGCCCTTTACCTAGTGACATTTTATCTAACGTCTGCCTGATCATAAGAAGTATTATTCCTATCATTACAAAGTGCTTAGCATTTTTTAAGAAGTATATACACTATGATTATTGAAAAGAGTAAATGAAACCTTGTTTGTCTGTAGGAGGCCTAGCTAACTCTGTCAAATGTATTGACAGCATCCAGGCTTATTATCTGTAAAATGAAATGATCTCCAGTTTCATCATTTTTCAGAATAAGGTTGCCTTCTCTATGACGGCTTGGATTTTTTACCTTGTAGATATGCACACAACTCACCAAAAATTAGTACAGCTAAAGAAGAAGAAATTCTCATAGCAAGATCAATCAGCCATATGCTGTCATTTGTATTTATCTAATATTGCTTAATATATAATTATCTCATATTAGTACCAATCTAAACAAAATGAAGTCAGGTACTGACTTTTCTCATTTCCCTGCCCATTTGCACGACACTTGTTCTAGAGACTAGAAACTATATTGTTATCTTTTTCAATATTCATCTTTCAATTTGTCTTTCCATTGCAATAGGCTTTAACTGTTATCTCAGTCCATTATGGTGTAACTGTGCATAAAACCATTCAGAACCAGGACTGTATACAGACACTTTGCTTATCTGATTCTAAATTTTTATACATGGCCTAAATGCAAGACTCTGTTTACAGTTTTTGAATGAGATCATTTTGTCTTTGTAGGTTACTGATATATGTGATTCACTGCTGCAAGTGTGTTTGTCATATCCCTTCCTGTAGTTGTTCTTCTGTCAAACAAATGCCCCCATTAGAAAAATTATCTAGAAAATCTGTCATTTTGAGAAGTAAACTGCTTTTTATTAAAGAGTCTGTAAAGTGTTGCCAGCTTACTGAAGGTATATATCATTCACAGTGTTTTGCTTTACATTTAATCTATATAAGTTTTTTTAGATTTAGATTGTGGCTAAGAATGTTTCAACTACTGAAACCTGAATGAGAAAAAGATGATGTACCACAACACCAACAACTAATGTTTGAAAGACACAAGTGAGAAAACTACCACAATATAAGTGTTTTTGCAGGAGGCACACCTCCTCTACTTCATGATTTTGGGAAAACAATCTCCCCACATTGCTTCTGAACTTAAAAACGATCCGTTTAAATTTTCAGACCTCAATATTCAGGTGGATATTAGTGTGCTGAAATCTATTTTCAGAGAATACCTCTTCATTGACCCGTATTCAGTGAAAATTTCCACGATTCGCTGAATTTTTCCAAGGTCAATGAAGTAGTTGGTCAACTACACAGCTTTGTCCTTTTCCCCACTGTAGTGTGATCTTAAAGGTGGTATATGTAGTTAAGGGGGTGTGGGGTGGGGGGCAAAGCCCCCCACTTGGGTAGGTCTGATTTAGCTAGTTGTGGTTCCATTGTGCTCCAGGGCAATTGTTTCATCACCCTTGAAAAATTCAGTGAATCACAGACATGTTTTTCTCTCAATACAGGTTGAGGAAGAGGTGTTCTCTGAAAATAAATTTCTCTGAACTAATGTAGACCACAATATTCTGCGCAAAATCCTGAAAAGGTAAACATTTGCAGCATTTTTTTTTGTTGGGTGTAGTCTAAACTTTATAGCATGTATGAAATGCAGTAGTATTACAGTTTCATGAATATTCTTCTGTTCTCTGTTTTTATATATATATATATATATATATATATATATATATATATATATATATATATATATATATATATATATATATATATATATATATATATATACACACACACACACACACACACACACACACACAAAGATACCGATATATATATATATATATATATATATATATATATATATTTATATATATGTGTCTGTGTGTGTGTGTGTGTCTACTTCTCCTTTTCAAAATTACAGTTTACCAAATTCCAGCTAGATGACTCTACTTTAGCGAAAGTGCATTTAAACGAAAATGCACTTTCACAAAAAACAGGTCACTGAAATACAAAAACAAACAAAAAAAAAACAAACACAGCAGACACATTTCTGCAGGGTGGCTAGTTCCCCCTGCACCTCTGTTAGAGAAATGTACAAATAGTGTAGTGTACAATTCTGCATTTAAAGGGGTAAGAGTTAATACATTTATTCTGTGTAAAATGTGTAAATACTGGTGGTCTCTGTAAAAACTGCTGACGCCTAAAAGTCTGTTGTTCTTGCTGTGGAATGTTGAGATAGGGGCCTCACACTAACAACAGATAAGTGTTGCGTTAGGAAGAGACAGATACAGGACCATAACTCAGAAACTGGGTTTGACAGGGCAAGCCCTGTGGACAAGCTAAATTGTGAAAGATGTTTTTGCAAAAGTCAGCAATTAACTGATAAGCACCTGTTGTGTACGTGCAGAGAACTGTATAGTGTACGTGCAAAGAACTGTATAAAAACAGCAGGCTGAGCTATTGAAATTCAGACAAACCTTGTACTTACATGCTTTGTCTCCTTGCTGCAAGTAATAAAGGTGCCTTGCTGAACCTTACGTGAATTGATCTTTGAATTTTATTTGACCGATTGGTCCTTCGAGCCGGAACCCTATCTTCACCTCGGATCAGATGGCCAGGTGGCTGAAACCGTACGGGGAAGAAACCAAACCAATTCTTCTGCAATATAAAGACCTCCGACTGAATTGTTGTCAAAAGAGGCCAGTCACCTTCTGATCTGTGATTGAAGGACGGGTATCCGAGAATCAGTGGTCAATCACGTAGGCTCAGGTAAGGTGAGTTTTGCTATTCTGTTTCATTCAGTCAGGGACAGGCAGGTGCATGCATTTCTTGTTATATTGTATTATTCAGTCAGGGACAGGAAACTGCATTGATATTCTGTCAGGAAAACTGCATTTCTTGTTAGATTGTATTATTCAGTCAGGGACAGGAAACTGGATTGATATTCTGTCAGAAAAACTGCATTTCTTGTTAGATTGTTTTATTCAGTCGAGGACAGAAGAGAGAAAAAGAAGAAAAAACTGCAGTTCTGTCATAGACTAGGTGAACAGGATAGTAAAAGATTAGACAGTCATTCTGAAGAGACTATAACAAAATCTGTGGTACACGTAAAAAAATTGAAGGTAATAGATAAAATTACTAAAGGTAATTACGTAGTGAACAAATGGGTAATTATAACTGTGGTGCAAAAACATCAAAAGACCCACCATTAACAGAAGATGGTAAATATATGCAGGTACAGCACGCAGATAATGTTAGATATTTTTCAAAATGGGTAAGTATGATTTTGATGGAAATTAGATAAATCTTCACTTCTCAAATTGATAAACCAATTAAAAAGCAGACTCCAAGGGGCAAGTTAAAAAACACCAACAATTAAGAGTTCCCCAGGCACACAGACGGCTGGTGGAAGCAAATCGATGGGATCAGAAAGAAAAAAATTCTAAAACAATGTTTTTAGATAAAGAGGATAACCACCTAGTACTAACTTCAGCACCCCCTCCCCCACCAGCATACGGAGCAAATGATCAACACAGAGCCCCTCCTCTACATCCTGTAGTCACAGGAGGTGAGGACTCTGTAAAAATAAAGCTAGTAAAAGTTAGGGGTCCAATAGGGACTAGGTCCAAAACAAAAAACACAGATGATGATGATTAAAATCTCGAAGTCTGGCGTTTGTTTAGTGAAACCCAGGCCACGACTAGTGGGGAAGAAGAACTCTGTCCTCTTATTGAGGTACCTAATCCTAGAGCAGGTCAGGATAACCAAGACCCTACTTTATTAGTATATAGACCCTGGAGTCCTGAAGATATTAGGAAGGCCACTGAGATTATTCTCCACCCTAGGGTTAACTTTAAAAAAATTTCAGAGGACCTGCAAAGTATGAGGCTAAGCTATAACCTAAATGGAGAAGAAATAGAAAAAGTGGTAAGACAAATTATAGGTCCAGACTGGCACATGGTCTGTGGCAATTGGAATCCTCATGATGCTCAGCAGAGACCCCTTCCACATAACAATGTAGGGTTAGATGCCCAGGTGACAGGGCTTACGAACCGAATTTCTGATAAGTGGAAACCACGGGCAGACTGGACCTGTATTAATCAGTGTGTCCAGCAAGAAGGTGAGTCAGTTGACCACTATTTTGCTAAGCTCATAGAGTGCTTTAATAATCATTGTGGGATGCAAATCCCTGACAACCAGACAGAAGACTCCCCCTATGAACAACAGTTAAAAAATGCCTTTCTGAAGGGGAGCAGTGCTCCTATTAGTAGTTTTATTACAAAACACATGGTAGATCACCGTACAAGCAGATTGCAACCACTGCTTGAGTATGCAAGGCATGCTGAGAGGCATTTTAATAGCAAAAAGAAAAAGAAAATGCAGATATTTTCATTAGAAGATGGGGCTGCGGTATATGTGGTACATCCAGGGAAAAAGGGCAAAAATAGGGAAGGTAGGCAGTCTGACCAATGGTCAGAAGAGGGACGTAAAAAGAGGGGAGAATGTTTTAAATGCGGAAAGAAAGGTCACATGGCAAGGGATTGCAAAAAGAATAATAGGACAAGGACGGATGAACAAAAAGATGATAACTGACTATATGATGGACAGGAAGCACAGGGAAGGGTTACAATACAAAGCAGGTTAAATGATAATGTAGAAGTAAAAATAGAGGAAGCACAGGATGGTGGAGGGGATGACAATGAAAATGACAGTGATGAGGTATTGGACTTGGCACTTCTGTGCTTGGAACTCTTTTTAGCAGATACCAAGCCAGAAGTCACTCTTTTTGGTGGAAGGAAGAGAGGTTAGTTTTTTGTGTGATTCTGGGGCTTCACGGACCCTGATACATCCCTCTGAATTATCGGAGTGTACACGGTCTTTGGATTACATATTTGTTAAGGCTGCAAATGGGCATCTATACTGGGAGCCTCTCTCACACAAAATTATGATCACAGATCCTGTAACAGGGTTGACACAGAGAAGTAAAATTGTAGTGTCTGCAAAATGCCCAATAAATCTCTTAGGCAGAGACTTGATGCAGTTATTTGGCATAGCGGTGGTTCCAACTATACAAGGGATGCAAGATGTTTTTCAGGTACAGTCAGGACCTGATTACTACTGGCCCAGGGCCTGTAACCAAGGAATTAATGGATTTGGCCATTAGTACATTTCCCTCATTAGATATTAATAAGCAGCCATTACTGCACTGCACCCTGTATTTTCGTGACACACAAGGGCCAGATGAGGACTACAGAGATAAGCTGTTTAAATATCCCACAGCTAGGCTAGTGTTACGTAACCTATACTGGGACACAATGGGAAATAGCATAGCCAGCTGCTCTCTACCTAAAGAAACAACAGCACTTTACAAATCTGACCTCCTACCACATGTAAGCCTCACTAAAGACAAAAACACAACATGGGTAGAGTTGGGCAGAAATATTACTAAATGGGAAAAACAGACCAGAGAGGAACTTTCAGAGCAGGGAGCGCAGATACAGAAATTGAACTGGGTAACTCAGACTAAGCCAGCAGTACATCTGCATTTTCGCAAAAATATTTGACAAATACTCCTGTTAAAGGAGGAAGAGAATGCCCTGAAAGGTATTCCAGATAAATTGTGGTCCACAGGGAAATCAGATGTAGGCCTTATTCGCACAGCAGGACCAGTGGTGATTACTCCAAAATCAACATTTAGACCTCAAAAACGTCAATACCCATTGAGAAAAGATGTAGAGGCAGGGATAAATTCCATTATAGCTGCACTCATTAAAAGTGGCATGTTAATTGAATCTCCTGATTCACCATGTAACACACCTTTGTTCCCAGTTAAAAAGGCAAATGGAGAGTGGTGCATGGTTCAAGACCTGCAGGCTGTAAATGAGGCAGTAATACTGAGGGCACCTACAGTACCTGATCCGCATACACTCTTGAATGTGTTAAAACCCCATCAGAAATATTTTTCTGCAGTAGATATTAGTAATGCATTTTTCTCAATTCCGATACATCCAGACAGTAGATTCTGGTTTGCATTTACTTATCAGGGTAAAAGATACACATACATTCGACTACCACAAGGTTATTGTGAGAGCCCCATGATATTCTCACAGGAGATGTTAAGTAATTTAACAAGATTTAGCCCACCAAGAAATAGTCAAATCCTGCTTTATGTTGATGATATCTTATTAGCAGCTCCCACTTTACAAACTTGCCAAGAAGACACACTAGCATTGCTACAGTTTTTAGCTGCTGAGGGACACAAGGTGAACAAGGAAAAATTGCAGCTGTGGAAGAATCAGGTCCAATATTTGGGCTATATAATATTTGATGGAGGTAGAACCTTGGATGAGGACAGAAAAATAGCTATTTTGCAGGCTCCAAAACCTATTACCACGAATGAAATTATGTCCTTTTTGGGTACGACTAACTTCTGTCGAAGTTGGGATTCCAAACTATGCTTTGGAAGTGGCACCCTTGTCTGACCTCATATACAAAAAGCCTATGATAGCACAGGACACAGTGATTTGGACACCGGAGGCAGATTTAGCCTTTTGTAACTTAAAACAGTTAATAGCGTCTTCTTTTGTCTTAGGGTTACCAAATTATCACAAGCGCTTTTTTCGAACTGTAGACTGTAAGCATGGCTATATGACATCAGTCCTGATGCAACAACATGGGGATAATCAACGTCCCATTGCTTATTATTAATCACAGTTAGCTCCAATGGCAAGGTCCTTACCCCACTGTGTTCAGGCTGTTGTTGCAGCTGCTATGGCAGTACAGGCTTCGGCCTCCATGGTTCTGTTTCACCCACTGACCCTAAGGGTCCCTCATGCAGTAGCAATTATTTTGTTATAAGAAAAGGTAGCATACCTTTCCCCAGCTAGACATCTCTCCTGCATGACTGTTTTGCTGAGCCAGCCTCACATGACAATTGAACGGTGCAC
This sequence comes from Protopterus annectens, assembly GCF_019279795.1. Taxonomy (NCBI): domain Eukaryota; kingdom Metazoa; phylum Chordata; order Ceratodontiformes; family Protopteridae; genus Protopterus; species Protopterus annectens. The sequence continues at coordinate 1,348,111,599 of NC_056729.1, read as the reverse complement.
AACCCTGAATCCATCAACTCTGCTCCCTACCCCTGTAGATGGTACTCCACATCACTGCCTGCAGGAGATCGAGCAGACAACATTACCTAGGAAGGACCTTACAGATATACCTTTAACAGATGCTGATCTGACATATTATGTAGATGGCTCATGCAAAAAGAACCCAGCAGGACAGAACCTAGTGGGTTATGCTGTAGTATCTGACACAGAGGTTATTGAGGCAAAACCCTTACAACAACATTTGTCTGCACAGGTGGCAGAATTGATTGCACTCACTCGTGCATGTACTTTAGCTGAAGGTAAGCATGCAAACGTTTTTACTGACAGTCAATATGCTTTTTCCACGGTGCATGTGTTTGCACAGCAATGGAAAAACCGAGGTATGATTACATCAACAGGTAAACCCATAAATCATGCACAGCTCATATTAGATCTTTTAAACTCCATTCAATTACCTCACTGTTTAGCTATCTGCAAATGTGCAGCTCACACAAAACAGCAGGATGCTATCTCAAAAGGTAATGCAAGAGCTGACGCTGCTGCAAAGCAAGCAGCTGCAGAAGCTTGTTTATACCTTGTAGAAGATTTAGAACCTTCTGAAAGTTTAAATTTGGACATGCTACAAACAATGCAATCATTGACCACACAGGTAGAAAAAAGGCGTTGGTTAAAACAGGGGGCCGTCTTCAGAGACGGTTTGTACATCTCAAAAGAAGGGAAACCAAAATTACCCTCTAACCTTTTTCAATATGCGGCATTACTGAGCCATGGGCAATGCCATGTCTCAACAAGGGGAATGGTACAGATAGTGAATCAGGTGTTCACTGCATATGGATTTTCAAACTACTCTAAAATATTTTGTTTAGCATGTCAGATTTGCAATCAATATCATGCACAAGGAACAGTGCGGCCCAGTCAAGAGAGTTTCCCCACACCTCCATACCCATTTCACACCATTTGCATGGATTTTATACAGTTAAATAAATGTGAAAATAATAAGTACTGCCTTGTCATTATAGATATGTTCTCAAGGTGGGTGGAAGCTTTTCCAACCAGGAACCCGGCTGCAGCTACAGTAGCAAAGGTTCTTGTGAAAGAAATTGTTCCTAGGTTTGGCATTCCGGAGAGAATATATAGTGTCAACGGAACACACTTTGTAAACCAAACTATACAACAGCTAAGTAAGTTTTTTGGTATTTCTCTAAAAAATCACTGTGCTTATCATCCTCAGTCTGCAGGGTTGGTCGAAAGACATAATGGTATACTTAAAGGTAAACTGAGGAAATTAATGGCTGAAACTGGGAAAACCTGGTTGTACTATTTACCCCTGGCACTGTTGAACATGAGAACAGTTCCCTCAACAAAAGGGCTGATCCCATATGAGAAACTGTATGGGAGGGCGTATTGTATACCCCAATGGAAACCTCTCATGCCCTCAGACCAGGAAGCTGATCTTACATTAGCTGAATATATGAAGAAACTGTTAAATTCTAAACATTTGTTGCAGTCTAATTCTGTTTCAGGTTCAGAGCAGACTAAGGCACCGGAAATAACAGTAACTCCAGGAGATTGGGTGTGGATCAAGATCATGAAAAGGAAGAACTGGGTATCACCGAAGTGGGAAGGTCCCTACCAGGTACTTCTTTCGACACCGACTGCAGTCAAGATTGCAAAGCAAGCTTCCTGGATCCATCTGATACACTGCAAGTTAGTGAAGAAATTCGAATTGGGTAAAAGTCTTACCTCTCCATCGGGACCCTAAGCACAAAAGTCTGGCTACAAAGGGGGGGTCAGATCAATAGGAACTGATCCGTCTCAAACCCAGTGAAACAATCATTGGTGCTAAGGTCCTATAGGGTACAGAATAAGATAAAATACCCAGATTAAGTGACATGACTGCACCAAAGAAAGTTGAATTCCATCCTTTTGGGAAAACTGAAGAAAACAGAACACTGGAGCAACAACCCTTTCCACAAAAATATTGTATGGTAATCTCATTGACTGTAATTGTGGTCATTGTTTTTCTGCTATGGCCATTTCTCTTTTCCGCTACATTTACCGAACCTAGCAAGCATGCAGCATGGCATCCTGTTTTCAACACATATCAGGCTATCAAGTACGCATATGCAGATACCCTTAATGTCTCTAATTGCTGGATCTGTGCAGCTATACCAACTGCACATGGAGGATTACCTTTAGTGGTGTCTCCACTAAATGTTACCGAAACATGGACAAGCTAATATTACGTCTGCAAATGCAGTTGCCTTACAGCTGGCCTTCCGTCAAAACGGAACGGTGTGTTTTCAGAAACTTGACAGAACTAGGGTAGGATGGAACCATTGTAACAAAACAGTGGTTTATAACTGCACTGCATACAGGTCGGGTTGTGTGGCAAATTTTTCATCTATAAGAAGACTTGTTAATAACTCTATAATAAACTTTGTCCAGGAAATGGAAACTGTCTATTGGAAAATGTTCCGAGGACAGCAGGATTTTGGGGATCGCTTCGAGTTTATTAACATCACTATTAAAGTGGAAGATTGTTATTTTGTGTGCAGAAGAAAAGCATATAAATGGCTACCAAGAAATTGGTCCAGAAGCTGCTTTTTGGGCAACCTAGTTCCAGCTATACGACACACGTTAACTTTTCCTCAAGGGAAAATCCGAAATGTTCAAGAAGTTAAAAAACCTGCCAATCCAGTAGGCCGAATCGATACATCATGGATATATCACCATGATCTGGCTCACGTCAGTGACAAAGGTCTGTCCCACATGGCTCTTGATGACGTCATATCATGGGCCAGCATACTACCTCAGTACGGAGCGGTAAAATCAATTTTGGAACTGAGAAAGTTGTCCAAGCTTCTTGAGACAATGAGCAATGCAACCTTTTCCACCTTGGAAATGGTGACAGATGAACTGACCGCTATGAGAGCAGTAGTGCTTCAAAATCGTATGGCTCTCGATTTCACCTTGGCAGCAAAAGGAGGTACTTGCACGTTAATCCAAGAGGAATGCTGTTCGTTTATTCCCGACAATGAACATGAAAATAGATAGCCATCTTGAAGTGATTCAGCAAGTGCCTGCCTTGACCAAACCAGGTCAAAATCCTTTAACAGACTTTTTCCAGAAATGGTTTGGGGGCTGGGGCAGTGTCCTGATGAATCTGTTAATCGCCATTTGCATTGGAGCAGTGATATTGATGTTCTGTGGATGCTGCTGCGTCCCCTGCATGCGTGGACTGGTAAAAAGCACTATGGATGCCTCAATCTCAAAGACCTTGTACCAACAGAGTACTGAATATGAAGAACTACTAGAATTGGAGGCGGAAGAATTGTCTACTTGAGCCTAAGCCGAATGACTCTCTGACTGCAAGGCCCAGAGTGGAAATGGTCAACTTGTTTTAGACTCATTGAACAATAAGAATAAAGTATTAAAAGGGGGAGATGTTAGAGAAATGTACAAATAGTGTAGTGTACAATTCTGCATTTAAAGGGTTAAGAGTTAATACATTTATTCTGTGTAAAATGTGTAAATACTGGTGGTCTCTGTAAAAGCTGCTGACGCCTAAAAGTCTGTTGTTCTTGCTGTGGAATGTTGAGATAGGGGCCTCACACTAGCAACATATAAGTGTTGTGTTAGGAAGAGACAGTTACAGGACCATAACTCAGAAACTGGGTTTGACAGGGCAAGCCCTGTGGACAAGCTAAGTTGTGAAAGATGTTTTTGCAAAAGTCAGCAATTAACTGATAAGCACCTGTTGTGTACGTGCAGAGAACTGTATAGTGTATGTGCAAAGAACTGTATAAAAACAGCAGGCTGAGCTATTGAAAATCATACAAACCTTGTAGTTACATGCTTTGTCTCCTTGATGCAAGTAATAAAGGTGCCTTGCTGAACCTTACGTGAATTGATCTTTGAATTTTATTTGACAACCTCCCATGGGGTGGCTGGCTACCCACACACCCGCTACTTATATATACTAACTCCGAGATCACACTACAGTGGGGAAAAGGGAATATTTCCTTATTCTCATTGTAACATGACCTGTAACAACATGTTATCTCAACATTAAAGGTTCACTTCCCATATACCACTTAAAAATCAACACACCTGCAGTACCACAGCATCCTGGAACCGCCAACCATTCTTTGCTGAACTGTTTTTCGCAAAAGTGTGTTTTCATTTAAATGCACTTTCGCTACAGTGGAGTCGTCTATCTGGAATTCAGTAAACTGTAATTTCGAACAGCAGTAGACCTATGTATATATATATATATATATATATATATATATATATATATATATATATATATATATATACATATATATAAATATGTGTGTATTATATACCAAAGTGCTAATGCAAATATAGGACATGCATAGACTAACATGTGAAATTACCTTTTTATAGTGATATCTTAAAATAAATAATAAAAATCTCACTACAGTACTGTTTCTGGGTTATTGTGCCATATTTGGGCATGGGTCTATACAAAATCATCTTCAGGCTGCATGAGTTATTAGATTTGAGTTTTCCTACATTTCCTATGGAAGTGTTAGAGTGTGTATGCTTTAACTTTCTCCAAAAATGTCTCTATTATAAAGAAGAACATGATAATTTTCTATGACTGAAGGATGTTTTAATGATTGCCTAAGGCAGCTATCCATACTCTCCAAACTGTATACTACACATACAGACCATTTACTGTCTTCCAATCTAGTTAACACATACTGATTCTTGTTTTCTAGCAGTGCTCACTATCCAGGGGCACATCCTTCCCATTTCCCATACAGTTCCACAAATCTTATTATCTAGAACCTCTCCCTCCTCCTGTATTATTACATAATTCTTATTGTTCACCAGCATTCCTTCCCTTTAATTATATAATGTGTACCCCATCTCCCCATATTATTACACAGTCCTTATCCAAGGACAATGATCCTATCACCTCAATTAACATTACATACACCTGTCCATGAATACGGACTCCCCCCATATCATTAGCTAACGCTCATTTATCATGGACACTCCCTTTCACTACTCCATGCTATTACACAGTTCTTTTTGTCCAAAAACAATCCCTACCTCTTTAATTTATTACATAAATTTGTGTTGTTCAGGGACGCAGGCGTTCATGTCACTCCATGTCATTGTATAACTTTTATTTTTTTGTTCAAGAAACCCCATCCCTTGTATCATTATATTATTTTGACTGTACTGGAAATGCACACAACTCCCATACCATTACATAATAACAGAGGATAGCTTGCTTGGGTGGATATGGCTTAGAAGGTGGGCATCTATGTTCAACAGCTGTTTTTTCTTGATATACTGAACCTCCATGGAGTACACCTTGATTATTCACTATTATCAACATATGGCAATGCATTAAAAATGTTAACCATATATGTCAAAAACATAAAAATAAATAACACAAATGTGACAGTGACAGGAACGACCATATTTAGTATAGCATGAAAATGGAATTACATTTTCTTAATAAACATAAATCAGTGTCTACCAAACAGACTTGAGAAATAATTTGTTTATGATGAACTACACTTGTACAACTTTATTCAGTGGCATTCCTAATTCTATACAGTATGCAAGTGATGACTGCAGAAATAAAACTCATGACTACAGGAAAAAGCTTACGGACTTATTTATTATTATTATTTATTGACATTTGTTAACCGGGTTAGTCCGACTGGGTATAGACCCCTTTTCAGTGGAGACCAGAGGAGAAAAGCTCCACAAAACAGTTACATAAAATTTGAATAGATACAGTAAAAAAATATATATAACAATAACAAAGTATACAAAGAAAGAAATTCTCAAGCATAAATCTAAAAACTGTACAATATTATACATAATTTATTTATTTTTTGTTAAATTTGTTATACAGGAATGGTATGAATGAACATGAGTCAGAAAAAGACAGAAAGGCCAACAGTATGAGATATGAAGATAGTTAAAGAAAAAGGTTGAAATGTGGGGGACAGGCAGAGAAATAGTCTAAGTTAGGAGGAGTGCATACATTCATAGTAGGCAGAATTTAAATGAAAGACTACAGTAGATAGGAATTAAGTGAGTGACTGTTGAGAGGAAGATTGACAGGTAGATATAACAGCGAGTAGGAAGAGAAATATAAGGTAGGATTGGAAGATATGAATATATGATTATGTTGGATCATTGCAAAGGCATATCCATTCCATCTGGTAGGTAGCTTTTAAAGCTATTTTGAAGGAGTTAGAATTAGTGATAGATTTGACGTAAGTTGGACGTTTGTTCCAGGCTTTTGCAGTCGAGTTGCTATAGAGTATAGAGTAGTTTATCAACATTTTTGTTGGGCATATAAACTTGTAGTGGTTTTCTTGAGAGCTACAAAGAGCACGATTGGGAGTGTGCTGCTGAATGAGTGTATATACAGAGGGGCAAAAAGAAGGATTGTGTAAGACAGAATGGGCTATGAGAAGCTGGGATAATAGAATCTGATGGTGAAATTACAACCACTGCAGGTTTTTTAAGGCTATACAGTGATGAGTATGGCAGGGTAGGTTTGATGCAAATCTTGCAGTTTTGTTACAAGTAATTTCCACTTCAGACAGAAGATTAGATTGGAGGTTTGTGAGTACTGGGGCTCCATAGAGTAATGTGGGGAGAAGGAAGGCTTGGGAAGGGAAAGTCTGGAGTGATGATTGAGAAATGTTTTTGTGTCTGTAAAGGACTCCAAGTTTTTGGAGAGTTTTTTTAATATATTGTTGAATATGAAGATCAAACTTAAGGTGGTCATTGATAGTAATACCAATGAGTTTAGTGTGAGGCTCAGTAAAGATGGGAATTTTATTCAAAGATGAGACAGAGAAGGTAGTTCTATGGTGTTGGAGAGTAGAGGGGAGACATAGGAGATGTTTTGTTTTCTTAGGGTTTAGTATCAGTTGGTTAGTAGTGAGCCACATTTCAAAAGAGTGGAGGGAGTCTTGGGTGAGGGTATGGAGGTGACTATTGTCTCTGGAAGAGGAGATGATAGTGGAATTGTCATCATACTGAATAATAGTAGAGAGTGGGCAAGAAGAATGAAGGTCATTAATAAAGATATTGAAAAGTAGGGGTCCAAGAATGAGCCTTGGGGGACTCCAGTTTGAACAGGTAAAAAAGGAGATAAGCTTGATTGCCATTTAACTGGCTGAAAACGATTTGACAAGTAGCTAGAAAACCAAGATAAAGTAGAGTCAGAAAGGTTTAGAGAAGCTAGTTTAGACAGGAGCAATCTGTGGGGAACAGTGTTGATCGCTTTGGAAAGCTCGAGAAACAAGCAAGAGACTAACTCATTATTATCAAGCAATTTTGCAATGGTGTTTATGAAAGATATAAGACCAGTAGCAGTACTATGTTTAGGGCGAAAGCCATGTTGGGAAGGGGTGAAAAGGTTCTCATGGAGTAGATGATCATGGAGCTGTTTGTGGCTGCATTTTTCTATCAATTTAGACAGAGGGGACAGGATAGCAATTGGTCTGAAATTTGAGGGGTCAGTTACATTGCCACCTTTGTGAAGGGGTATGACATAGAATTTTTTCCAAATATTAGGTACGGTGCTTTCCTGACTGGATCTATTGATTAGTATGGAAATGGGGAAAGCAACTGAGTTAGCAGCTATCTTTAGGAATGGTGGAGGTAAATTATCTACTGATGGGGAGCAAGTTTTAAGTTTAGAGTGAAGGGACTGGATATACATAGTGGAGACAGGTTTGAGAGAGAAAATGGTAGAATGTGGGAAAATAGGAGGTACAGGGTCAGAGATAGTATCACCTTTGGCCAGGTTATGGACTGAGCCTATAAAGGAGGAAATAAGGAAAGCAGTGGTGTCTGGGGGAGAGCTGTTAGGGCAGGGGTTGGGAGAAGATGGATATCCTGGGTGTAATAGCTTATTTACAGATTGCCAAAATGTTGGGGGATTAGAGTGAGGGTTAATGTGTGGTTGTTGGAAAAAGTTTTGTTTATCAAGAGTAATCTTTTTTTTTTGGTTAAGTTACCGAGCTGTCTGTAAGTTTGAAGACTGGTAGGGGATTTTGATCATTTTCTTTTTTTCCATACACTATCTCTTTTTCATGAGTGTCCTGGTGGCTTGAGTTAGCCAGGGAGAAACATGGGTTTTGATTCTTAATTTCCTAATGGGTGCAAGGGAGTTGAGTGTTTCAAGGAAAAGGTTGTTAAATGATAGGACTGCATCGTCAAGGGCAAGATGGTAGAGGAAGGACAAGTTGACAGAAGAGAGCAGATGGTTGAAAGTATCAGGGTTAAAATTGCAGAGATTATGACAGTTTCTACAGAGCTGGGGTTTATGGAGTTGGGGACAGTGTCTAGACATGAAGGTGGGGTGGTGATCACTAAGGGAGTCTGACAGGGTAGAAGGATTATGATAAAGACTGGGGCTAGATGTGAGGACCCTGTCGAGAGTGGAACCTAAACTGGTGTGTTTGTTAATCCAAGTCGGGCTAGAGATTAGCTGGGAGAAGCCAGAGAGATGAATGGAGGAGTCTGGGGAATCTCAGTGGCATTCCAATCAATGACTCTTGGAAGGCTGTGTAAACCGAGGCACCAAGTGTTTCATTAAATTCGCTTACTTCTTGGATCAGTGGTCTTGGTGGTATTTTATTAGCATTCCAATCAATGTTTACATCACCCATAATAATGGTTTCATGGTGGATGTTTTGAGAGATCCAGGAGAGTAGGTGTTCAAGGATAGGGATATTATTCCCGGGGGATGTAAATGGATACAATGGAAAGCTTTTTATTGGTATTAATTACACAATCAGCTATGAGAATTTTGGCAGGGTGAAAGTCTGAATCAGTAATTGAGAGAGGGTATAGAGTAAGTTGGTTGGAGTATAGAATTGCAACACCTCCACCTTACTTTTTGATGGCGATCTTGGCGGAGGATATTATAACCTGGCGGAAGTATTTCAGTGTTAGATATCTGGGGCTTGAGCCAGGTTTCTGACAGACTCAAAATATCAGGGGTATGTGTGGACAGCCAGGCATGGAAGAGAGACACTTTGTTAGTGATGCTCTGAATATTCATAGCTATAAAATAAAGATTTTTGGTGGCAGTGGAAGAGGTAAGCTGGGAAGATATGTTAGAGTTGAGGTTCTGAAGGTATGCAGGACAAGCAGGGAGAGAGATGCTATGGTTGGGTCCAGGGTTTGGGTAATGTCTCCTGACAGCAATAAGTTAGCAATATGCAGTCTGAATGATGTTAATTTGGATGTAGTGTCATATTTTTAATTTGCCTGGTAGTATAACGGGAAGGAAGAGTTTGAAGGTATATATCAGGTAGTGTTTGATTGACAGAAAAGAAATGGGGCTATAGGGAAGGAATGGGAAGTACAGGAAGTGACCAGGGGGAGGTAATAGCAGGAGATGAGTTAATAGGTGTGAGGGTTTGTAAATAAGAGGTGCTGGAAGAGATTGGTAGGAGAATGGATGTAGTAAGGATAAGCAGTAGAAGGTATATTATAAGGCTTGATTTGATGGGAGACATGATGAGGGAGGTGTGTGGGAGGCAAGTGAGTAGGAAGAATTGGAAATTGAATAGGGGAGAACTGTAACAAGAAGAGGAGTAGAAGAAAAGTATGAGTAGTAGTGTGGGTCTAAATAGGTATGTGGGAAGTGCTAGATAGTAGCTGAATGTAGGAGGAGGTAGAAGGGTGGGGAGGGGTGTGGTTAAATTAGGTATGTTAGAAGAGCTAGGTGACTGGTAAGTGGAGGAGGAATGAAAGGGTTGGGTAAGGTGTGGTCAAAGGAGGAAAAGTATACGACAAATGAAAGTGGGGTTGGGTGGGAATGGGGGTAGGATAGGGGAGTTGAGTGAGCCCGAGTGTAGTGACCGGGAAATGGAGTGGACAAGATGATTGGATGGTCCAGAAACAATCAGTGAAGTTTTATGCAGGAGGGAATACGAGTCACTAACTTGGGGGTTGCTGGAAGTGGGCTAGGCAGAGGAAAACCAAAGAGAGTTCCAGAACCTAAGCACTAGTTAGGTGAGTTGTGCTACCATTGTATTATACTGCCATCCAGTGGGCAGTGAGAGGAAAAAAAACATACACTAAGAAAGAAATTTGGGGAAAGCGAATGTTCTCAGAAGTCCTTAGCAAGTGTGCAAGCCCAAGCACCAAACTAAATCCTAAGACTGTAAGATGTTTCCTTTTATAGTCTAAGTTTAACAGTACCAGCTAAAATATCAGGACTATGATCCTCAGTATTTGCTAGACAAAAGCTACACATACGTTTTTCAGTGAGGAGACTTCCGTTCCATGTTATCTAAGCAGTTAGGGAGGCTGTTTGTTGCTCTCCAAACTTCCTGAGCGGTATCTTCCAAAAATAAACCAAATTCAGACTGGTGCCTTTCAAAATGCAGCAAAAACAGGCTGGTGGGAGGGGGGTAGACTGGCACACGTTGCAGTTATGGAGTGGCTGAACGAGACTAAAGAAACAATACAAAAGGTAAGCCAGTTACAAGAAGTAAAGCAGTCATAATTTTAGTGAAGGAGATGGGACTAGAGGCTATGTTCAAGTTGGGAAACAGTATGAGAGAGGCTACTAAATACAAGAATTAGGCAGAAGAATAAGAAGGAAAAAATAAATAAATAAATAAATAAATAAATAAATAAAATAGTGGAACAGGATACGGCATATGTGTTTGTATGAGATAGAGTAAAGCTAGAGGTGAACAGTAAAAGTGCAAGAAAAGGGAGGGCAGGGAGAAGTAAGGGAATAGGATAGATTTTAAACAAGGTGAAAGGGGTAAAACCAAAAAGTAGGTCTGAAAAGTAGGAGCAAGAATGTTGGAGGGGGAAGTGACGAGAGTACTGGAACAATCGACAAAGGAACAGTTGCAGTCAGAAGTGCTATAGTCGGTCGGTTCAGACAAAAATAGTTAGAAGATAGAGAAATGTATCAGGTATAAACAAGGGTAGTATAAGCAGAAATAAGGCTAGTGCAGTTACAGTAGTGTAGACAGAAATAAGGCTTGTACAATTACAACTGGAAATTGTAGTCAAAAACACAGTAATAAAAAGATGCCTGTTCTAACATGTTAATCTGTGCAAAGCTAGTCAATAAACCATATATCGTTAAAGTTTTAAACAATGCAAGGAATTCACTACTAACATCCCCTGACCAGTAATACACACACTGGGTTAAAACAGTGTATCACAGGCTACAATACATTAAACAAGTAAAAACATATGCCTGTAATAACTGAAAAGAAACAATGCAATTATCGGCAAACAATATAAATGTCAGCAGTAGTTAAAAGCACATAAAAGTATTAACTAAACAGTAATCACACATGGGGAGAATTAGAGAGCATCCAGTGAGGGGGAAAGCAGCTACCTAGTTTGAAAATGGCACCAGGGAAGTTCGGGAGCTATTGGAAACTTCCTGGAGGGAGGCCCGGCTAGACGAGATGAGTGGATGGTCCAGAAACAATCAGTGAAGTTTTATGCAGGAGGATATGCTAGTCACTAACTTGGGGGTTTCTGGAGGTGGGCTAGGCAGAGTGAAACCAAAGAGAGTTCAGGCATCTAAGCACTATGTCCAGTTGACAGGGCAGACACTTTTTACGTAAGTGAGTAAGAACGCTAAAGATAGGAGTTAGCGGAAAATTGAAGGAGTCTCGGGGGAGCAGCTGAGGAGAGTTAGTTAGGTGAGTCGTCCTACCATTGTATTATACTGCCATTTAGTGGACAGTGAGAGGAAAAACTAACACTAAGAAAGAAAGTTGGGGAAAGTGAACGCTCTCGTTAGTCCTTACTGTAGGATGTTTCCTTTTATAGTCTAAGTTTAGCAGTACTAGCTAGGGAGCCTGTTTGTTGCTCTCCAAACTTTCTGAGCGGTGCCTTCCAAAAATAATCAAATTTCAGACTGGTACCTTCCAAAATGCAGCAAATACAGGCTGGTGAGAGGGGGGGTAGACTGGCACTCGTTGCAGTTATGGAGCGGCTGAAAGAGAGTTGTTCAGTGAGGAGGCTTCCATTCCATGTTATCTAAGCAGCTAGGGAGCCTGTTTGTTGCTCTCCAAATTTTCTGACTGGTGCCTTCCAAAAATAAATAAAATTCATACTAGTGCCTTACAAAATGCAGCAAATACAGGCTGATGGGGTGGGGGGTAGACTGGCACTCATTAATGTTATGGAGCGGCTGAAATAGACTAACAGCAAGCACACAAGTGGAGAACTAGAGAGCATCCAGTGAGGGGGAAAGCAGGTACTTAGTTTGAAAATGGCACCACAGACTTAGCCATTTGCTCAGTGTACCACATAATAACATTTCAGTTCCTTAATAGGGAAATACGCACTGCTATGTTTGCAAAAGTAATTGACAGAATATGTATGGTATGGCAGAATGCTACAAACTGTGTATGGTGTATTGTTTGTAAAATGTTAGACATAGTTATACTTTGCTTTATTACTAAAATAGCTCAAAGTGTACATTCGTAGCTAACTACATGAAGGATAAATCTTTTCTGACACAATGCAAGGACATAGTCCAGTGGAAAAAGCCAGTCACAACCACTACAGAATGTTCTGACAGAGGTGTTATGTTACTAATAACTCCTGACAACATTTTTGTTCTATACTGTAAAAAAGGACATCAAACTCACAACATATCTGCATGTTAAAATAATGCATGAAAAAAGGAGAAACAAGAAAGAAAAATAACAGAAACAAGTAAACTTAAGTGCATACATCTAACACATTAGAAAAAAACTCATCAAACTTTTTATTCCTCTGCGCCTAGCTTCCATTAGTTAAGTAATGCCTTTTAAACCCACATAGCTTCCCTACACCTCACCGCATACAACATTCCTTGCAATAGAGTTCATCTGCCTGATGTTGAACTCCCAACTGCCAGTTTTTAAATGAAATTATTACTGGTGCAGAAACTGTACCTGCAGTTATTGTGATGTGTACAATCTTTCCATTTTTTCACTATGTTTATGTGACTGAGGGATTGGTATATATAAGTTCAAGGGGAGTTATCCCTATATGGAGAGATGCTGATGAGCTTGGTTTCCTGCAAAAAACAGTTATTTAAATTGAGCTTGACAAGCTGAACCTTGTTGACTTGACAATCAAGGATTCATAGGCAAAGAAACTCCACCCCTCCTGTCATGCTTCAGTCCTTCCAAATCAGACTAAAGGACATTTTCCCTTGTAGCATCTCCATAGTCTGTATTCTGCTACTCTGCAGACTCATGAAATAGACTACAAAAATACAAAAGAGCTGCAGTGGTAGTTCCTCAGGTCTAGCATCAAAAAGCACCTATTGAGTGGTTCCATGTCACAGTTGCAAATGACATTACTTCAAATTCTGCATAAATTCAGAAAAAATTAAACAAAATTTCAAGTTTTCATTTATTTGGGCATTAACAGCTCACCCAACTCTTGCAGAGTAGGTTTGCCCTGCACTGCTTTTCTTAATACAGTTAATGTTAAGGCTACTGCAGCCCAGTGAACAGGGATTTTTCTCTATAACATCATCATTCATGGAGTACAGCTTCACGCTCAACAACCTACACACACACTGTATAAATAGCTTTTTCTGTAAAATCACTGTATAACAGAAATAATATGATGCAATGAGGTACAAGTCATTATGTATGTTATGTATGAAGAGGTGGAGATATGCTCTAGAGAGGAGAGGAATGAAGGTCAGCAGGACTAAGACAGAATAGATGTGTGTGAATGAGAGGGAGGATAGAGGAATGGTGAGGATGCAGGGAGTAGAGGTGGCAAAGGTGGATGAGTTTAAATACTTAGGATCAACAGTTCAGAGCAATGGCGAGTGTGGAAGAGAGGTGAAGAAGAGAGTACAGGCAGGATGGAGTGGGTGGAGAAGCATGTTAGGAGTGATTTGTGACAAACAAGTACCAGTAAGAGTGAAAGGGAAGGTCTACAAGAGGGTAGTGAGACCAGCTATGTTATATATGTTGGAGACAGTGACACTGACAAAGAGGCAGAAGTCAGAGCTGGATGTGACAGAGTTAAAGATGTTAAGATTTGCACTGGGTGTGACAAGGGTGGACAGAATTAGGAATAAGTACATTATAGTGTCAGCCCAGGTTGGACAGTTTGGAGACAAAGCCAGTGAGGTGAGATTGCGTTGGTTTGGACATGTGCTGAGGAGGGATGCTGGGTATATTGGGAAAAGGATGAAGCTGCCAGGTAAGAGGAAAAGTGGAAGGCCTAAGTTAAGGTTTATGGATGTGGTGAAAGAAGACATGCAGGTGGTTGGTGTGACAGAGAAAGATGCAGAGGACAGGAAGAAATGGAACCGGTGATCCGCTGTGGCGACCCCTAACAGGAACAGCCAAAAGAAAAAGAAGAAGAGGAAAAAGAAAGTACAAGTCATTATGCAATGCAGTAAAACTTGGGAAGAGTATTAGCTGAGCATGAGATCATCCCACAGTAACATCTTGCCATGCATAATACAATAAAAACAGCATCATATAAATAGGAAAGAAAAGTCCATGTTATTAATAACATTTATAAGAATACTAACTCCAACAATGGAAGAAGAACACCATCTGGGTTTAATGCCAAAAATGAGAACACCTACTGAAAATAAATACGCAATGTTTAAAAATTAAAAAAAAGACTAAACATTAGTTAGTCTATCATAGGGGTATAAAGACTTTTAATAAGGGTCCAGTTAACCACAATAACAAAAAGGAAACTGGGAGTTCCACTAGTAACATGAGTAAACAAGGCAAGACAATGTGGAAATCCCTTCTTAGTCGCACAGAGGTAATAAGCACAAGACCAACTATATGTGAATTTGAAGCCTGGAAAAAATGCAAATATCTTAATAATTATATCCAACTCATTTACAATAAAAGCACTAGTAAACCTAAAACTGCTGTGCTCCAACCATTAATGCCACTCAGAGCACACATGAAGAGACCCTATTCAAAAAAGTCATCTATGAAAGACAGGATGGGTTATATGAATAAGATATAAATGTAGCAGAAGTAATACAAATTATGTCAGACTCGCTCACACAGTAATGATAATTACCAAGAAGGGACTCAGCTAATACCCTAAAATCACTGGCCACACACATGCACAACATAAATGGGTACTGCACTACATTGTGATAAAAGTATAATGGAAAAAAAGCTTCAAAATAATTGGAAAACAGCAAGAGATCGCCATTTATATGTCCAGATATATTAAAACTAACAAAATGCTATATGGATTACTCAAGAATATACTAGAGGAAATAGCTAAATGATAGAGTATTAATACTGATGTCCGACTAGGGACTCTAAAAGTCACTCATGATGTTACAGAGAGTATAATACTGAGACATTTGTGTGCATAGCATAGCTGTGATGTAATCCTGCTGCAGTCTGGCAGTAAAATAATAAAAATAAAAGGTAATGCCAACAAGTTTTTGTTTATCCAAAAATGCCAAAGTAAAATGACTTTGTCTTAAAGAAATCCTGCTTTTAGCCAACTCTGTAGCAGGACACATTAAAATATGAAACACTAGTAAAGGGAAAAAGATATATCACAAAAATGTAAAAAATAAATGCAGGGCAATACAGAATTATATAGGCAGCAACTAAGAAAGTCCCAACAAGAGTCAATGAGAATAGTGCAGCAGCTGTGAAGTAGCAGGCTGATACAGGAAGCAGGACAGCCCAATCTGCAGGCTCTCTTAAGTGGGACTGCTGGTTACTCATTTTCAGGCAGATTTGGTCAGGATTCATTAAACCTTCCACCCAACATAGGGATCACAAAAATTAAAAATGCTATCCCAGAATGTTCCAAAAATGAGGAGCGGTTAGAGCATAGTGTGCTCTTACATGTGTGTAAAATCTGCATATCCTCCTGTGGGTTAATTACTATTCCATCCTGGCATAAATGGAAACCATACTGGAGACAGTGAAAGTACACATCAAGGAAAAGTGTCTTTAAAGGAAAAGTACATAACAGCAGCAGCAGGAACCAAATAAAAAAAAAATACTTTGGGGACTGATCTCAACTATTAGAAGAGATAATACTAAGGTAAGAATGGTGTGAAGCCAGAGCTAATGCTAGGCGAAATGTGCATACACAAGACTGAATACATTTTTTCTCTCTTCTTTTTTTTTTGCATGTTGATTTGCAATGTATACGTCACGTGGCAAACATTTCTATTTGTCTAAATGTTAAAGGAGGTACTTGGGCACTTGGACTTTTGCTCCCAAATCCTTGTGCAAAAAGAATATACTTCTAAGTCTCCTACCCAAAATGTGCAGGATGAAATCAACATTCCCCTAGGATTGGTGATATACTATTGGCTACTCACCACCGTGCCTCACTACCATGCCCTACACCTAGGCCATAGTAGTGCCCAGGTGGGTATCTGAACCTTGATCAAATAGGGGTTGGGTCAGGGTCTGATCCCTCAGTGCCCCACAGCTGTCTGAACAAGTATCAACTGTACCATCTTTCGTTGGGCCTCCTCAAGTGCAGTAAACAAAAATCACACCACATACAAAATCTTACTAATAACATCCCACCTGTCCAAAATTGCCTTTATAAATAATAGAAATTTAAAACACATACACTGAATACATTTGCAAACACCTGATAATGAGATTATAAACTAGCCTTTAAAGAAAATTTGACATTCATGACTAATATTTAATGTGCATACAGAATAATTGTGTAATTCTACTTCATGAGGCAACAGAGTATTATCTTTGTCCCCTTACTTTACACGTTTATACTACTTGCTTACACAAAAGAAAAAAGGTCACTGGAAGCACTAGTGCAAAGCTAATGTCTAACACACACTGCTTAATTTGTAACCCATTCCTCAAATATGGTGGTCAACTATTCTGATTTTCAATTTTCTGATTTTCTTTTCCAACATAAAGCTTCATTCTTGCTTCAAAGAGCTATGCAAGCATATATGGTGTGACAGATGGCAAAATTAAACTGTGTATTCAATTCTACTATGCGGCTAGCACTCATAGCTCTGACAGTGGACATGCCTGATAAGATTGTTTCCTCTCAATATACTACACTGCCCCACTTAGCACAATGTAATGCCAGGACAGAGGCTTTTCCTGTGCCATAGCTTGGGCAGAAATTCTGGTAGCAAAACAGATACAGGTGTTATACTTGAATTTTTATATATAGCCATTTATTATGCAGTTTGTACTTACAAATAATCCCTTCTGGCAGTAATAACCATAATTCACAGCCATCTTATTTTACTAATAATAATCTTTGGTTAATCTGATTGGCTTGGGGGCTTAACTATATAAAAGTCTTTAATTTAACATCAAGAGTGTTTTATTCTGCATTATGGTGGAAGCAGAGGACTAATTCGACTCAGCTGAGTTGGGAGTGCTGATGAAAGGCTTATTGCATGTGTATTTCATTGGCCCAAGGGCTTGATTTTGTAAACTAATTTACAAGGATTCCTGATACTGCAGGAGTTCTGCCTTTTGTTGTAAAACATTTGTTACTGCACTTGAGCTCAAAACCTGTTTGTTTTGCATTAAAAGGGTTTTACTCTGTACTCTGATGGGAGCAATGAGCTGATTCAACCCATCTGAGTTGGGAATGCTGGTGGAAGGCTCATTGTGTGATTGGCCTGAGGGCTTAACTGTATAACAGTCTTTCACCCTACTGATATAAAAGCTGTTACCAGTGCCTTGTATATAATCAAACCTCTCCAGTTTAAAATCATCTATAGGAAGCGCTTTCCATAGTCTCCCACTAATCACAACTGCTGGATAGCTGCCAATTTGCACGGAGGGCAGCACCACTGCAGGTCATCTAATAGTATACTACTAAACACTCACTTAGACCTTTAAGTGACTCTCTCCTACTCCTTCCCATCTAGTAAGGATCTGGTGTAATGGATAGGCATTTCCCAGTCATCTATGTTTCTGGCCTAGCGGATATGGGCATCGTGAGGCAGTGTAGTAACAGCCAAACACAGTGTGTGAGAGATGTAGATACATAATGCCATTGGAGGTAAAGCTCTCACATACACACACAAAAAAATGCAAACTGGGCTGTCAGCATTACACCAAAAATGCTCACTACCATCACTAAGGAACAAACACATAGATCCAGATATGTGGAGGTACTCACAGGTAATCTACCCAAACCTCCAAGATCTCCCTAAAAGCATCTTTCAGTGACCCTGCACACACTCAAAAAAGACAGCGCCTCACAAACACATAACTCTGAAAATAATTGTAGTCCTGCTTCCAAGCATGTAAGGCAATTCACCACATAGTCAGACATTCTAGTTAT
This sequence comes from Protopterus annectens, assembly GCF_019279795.1. NCBI lineage: Eukaryota > Metazoa > Chordata > Ceratodontiformes > Protopteridae > Protopterus > Protopterus annectens. Next base: position 1,348,093,266 of record NC_056729.1, on the reverse strand, counting down.
TGGGATTGTAAGACATACTGATGTCCCCCTTACCAGGCTAAACAAGGAGAAGATCACAGTGAGTTGCCTATCTGGAGCCAGGATCCACCAGATCATGCATGCATTTAGGTCTTTAAACCACAAGTATCAGTATGGCAAATTCACAGTCCATGTGGGCATAAATGACCTAAGATGTACCTCATTGGTATATGAAGAGTGACATAATGGAGATCTCTAAATATGTGCCTCATGCGGGTATGAATCTAGCTTTGAGATGCATCCTGTTTTCAATTATGATGCCACAGTACCAGTAAAAAATTATGAATTTAAACAATTGGCTTCGTTTCTGGTGTCACAACGAGGGGATCCAATATCTGTCAGCCTTGGGTAACATGACAGACAAACCACTATGCTTTGCCAGAGATGGTTTGCACTTGTCACCACTTGGCCTCCAGACACTGGCAAAAACTTTAGCTATTTTAATAATTTACCTAAAGCTACTGCTGCTCAATGCTAGGAGTTTAAATAAAAAAACTGTACTCCCTAGAAGCACTCCTCACTCTGGGGAATGCAGAAATATTTGCCGTCACGGAAACATGGTTCAGAACCACAGAATGTACCCTGGCTATCAGGGGCTACAATGCCTTTCATACATTTTGATCTCCTTCAGCTCAGGATAAAAAAAAAAAAAAAAAAGTACACTGCTAGCATGGTCCAACAACATGACTCACTTGAGCTGCTCCATGGCCAACTCTTCAGAGGTGCGACCCCCTATCATATCCTTGCTAGCTACAGATCCCCTAACATGAGTCTGGAAAACCACATCTCCTACCTAAACCTACTGGAATCTCTTAACAGTCAGTCAAACATCATACTTATGGGTAACTTCAAGTACCCCTCCATAAATTGGGAGACTTATATGAGCCATAATTCACTTGCTCAGAGTTTTCTGGTCTTCAGCACAAACACCCTGGAGCAACTAGTTAGCTCCCCAGCTAGATGTACAAATATCATAGTCCTACTATTCATGAATATGGGGGGCTGCTGCTCCCTCCCATGCATTAACTCTTCCTGGTAAAATTATCTCCTTCAGTATTAAACCTAACCTAGTATCCCCATCAAGCTCCAAACCTGTCAAGAATTCTAGTTAGGCCAATTAGCTCAGACTAAGTGACAGCTTATTAAACTTCCAAACCCCTCCAAATCTGGATGATACTGGGGCCTACTCTAAGGTATACACACAAAAGCAATTTGCAATGACATTCATAGCTGCACAAAGGAGGCAGTACCTGTCTGAGTCAAACCTATGATTACTGGCAAAAATAAATGATCCTGGTGGACCCTACCATAAACAGGCTATTCAACGAAAGGAAATAAATCCTCTCCAAAGCCAAGAAGGAACAAACAAAACAGTGCAAAAGACACTCACCATTCTAAACAAGCAAATTAGAGAGTTGGTCAAATCTGCCACAGCAAAAGTTGAGAAAAAGATAGCCTCCCAGGTGAAAGACAACGGTAATGCTTTTTTAAAATTATTTTCATAAACTCAGGGGAAATGCTCAGCAATGTGCCATTAGTCATAAGCGACAACACTTTACACCCAACTTGAAACAACAGCAAAACTGATGGCTGACAAGTTCAATTCAAACTCCCCTCCCCATCACCTGCTACCACACCCAAAGAAATAGCCGCATCCATCCCTCTAACGGTCATTATGAGGGAACAGGTCCTTACTGTGCTCATTAAAGCCAAAAACACAGCCTCCAAGGGTCACAAAAACATTCCAGGATGCTTCTTAAATACCTTAACAAAAGAATCTATTAGAGCCACTAGAAACCCTCTTTACCCACAGCCTCCAGAAAGGCTTTGTTCCAGGGGAATGGAGGATTGCAACAGTCATCCATCTTCACAGGGTAGGCCCATCAACTTACCCAAGAAACTACAGACCCATAAGCTTAACCAGCCTTATCTGCAAGGCCATGGAGAGAATTAGCAGAGATCCGATCAATAACAGAACAGGAACACTCTAAACACCAGATGCAACTTGGCTTTGTCAAGGGGAGGTGTTGCCTGCTCAGTCTGGTAGACTTCTATGAAAATGTTGACAGGGCCATAGAAGACGGTAAAACAGTACTACCACTTCTCTTGACCTGGCCAAAGCTTTTGACACAATCCTCCACTTGGGGCTCATAGATAATCTTACTGAGTTAGGCAGATAGTGTCCTGCAGGCCTCAGTGTCAGGACCCCTCCTATTGGGTATATACGTCTCTAAAGTGAAGACCTATGTTGGGGGCCTTTGGCCCTGATTGCCAATGACTGTCAACTGGGAGCAATCATTCAATCCCCAAAAGATACTGACATACTACAAACAGACCTTAAAATGACAAAGTACTGGTGCCAAACCCATGGCCTGAGACTAAATGTTGAAAAAATGCAAAACCATTCCCTTTGGTAAATCAGATATCTCTGCAAATTGCAGTATTGACAGAAAACCCAAAAAGTAGACCTAATGGTGAGGGACCTAGAGGAAGCAATATAGATAGTAACCTAAACTTTGAATACCGAATAGCTATGGTATTGAAGATATCTTTACGTGTGCCTCAACTTATAAGTAAAGGCATGGCATCAAAATCAAAGAAAGTCATAGTGCCATTGTACTCAGCCCTCATCAGCCCCAAACCGAGTATAATACTTCCTTCTGTATGTACCTAACCAGCCACTTACACCAAATGCAGAAGTCCTAGAGGTTTTTCACTACACAAATATAAATTGTAAGACACATGTATTATGCAGACTGAGTAAAACCCCCTATCCCTTTACTCCATCTCATACTGTTTACTGAGAGGGGACTTATGCCTGACCTACACGGCACTGTCTGATCCAGCTCTGATGAAAATGTTACATATTTGCAAGAAACTTATAAGAGGGTTACGCATTCCATGGACCTGAACCTAGAACTTGTCTTCTGTTGGACAAGCTGTGGTCTGATCAGGATAGCCCCAAAAGTGTGATGTGGTTTCAGAGATATTTCTTCATTCACACCAAACATTTTGGGTGGGATTCTGAATAAAAGAATCAAACTATTTACAGACATATTTATTTATTTTTTACAATTATTTTTGAACTGAAGGTAACTTTCTGGCGGTACAGCCACACTTTTTTCAGTATATTGATGATTCCACACTAATAAATGTTGTGTCAAACACAGAAAAAAGTCAGCTCAACCACTTGGAAGTCCACCTTATTGCAAGTCTGGCTATTTGACAGCAGTCTACCAAGGAAAGAGATTCGGTACCAACTCTAATTTCCAAAGACAGCATGCCTACTTCCACTGAGGAAAAGGTAACTACTGGTAACACTGTCCTCCACAGAAGCTATCATAAAGTGTGTTTATGGCTCTCACTAACATGAAACTTTACTAACATTTAAGGGCTTTTCATGTGGCTAAACAGCATGTTATCAAAGCAGAGAGACTCATTATTTGACAATCTATGTCCCTACCTCATTTCTTGTTTGGCAATAAGGTCATGTGCAATCTGCAATGACTATGATTGGTTGAGTAGCAGCTAGACAAAAGTACAAATAGAGAAACACAACTAACTGAAGCCTTGTCCAAAAGAAAAAGAAAAAAAAAATAAAAAGCATTTTTGGAATGGGGACAGCCTCCCTGTACCATATGTTGAAGGCTTCATCTGCTACCCACCTCCCCCTTACCTATATATACACTAACTCCACAATGTAATTAGTGAGCTACAGCCTCAGCCACTGTTCACTCCATCCCTCTTAGGGAAAATGCCTTTTACAGCATCTATCCAGACAATGTTATATTTCCAAAGGGTTTGTTGGAGATGCATCCTTTTAATTTTATCTTTGCTGTACATTATTCTACTCAGGGTGACTCTCTCTTTCAAATAATGTTGCTGTGCTCAGGAGTGCTTTCTGTTCTGCATACTGCAAATAGACTGCAGTATTCTCGTCAAAAGTCTACTTCAGTGGCATCTGTTAGCAAGAGCAACCAGGTACCAAAACTAGTTTAACATGAAAGTACCTAGGTCTTTCCAGTGCCATAAAGACAGTGGTTTTACCTCAGAAGTTCCTTGAATACAGATGCTACTGCCACAAAAGTTAAAAAAAAATCTACAATTTTTTAAAATGTCCTCAACCTGCACTTTTTGTGTTGTCTCAAAAGAAATTTATTACCTGAATGCTGTATATTTTCCAAGTATTTCTACCACTTCTCTGCAAGTACATACTCTAGTACAAATAACAGGACTGCTGTATATGAATACAATGGGATTAAATACTCTGCTACAACTGAAGCATTTATTTGACACATGGCTTCATTTAATACAACTGACACAGGTCTATGGACTACTTATCTTCAAATTATTAGTATTACTGTCACTGTTATGAGTTGTTAATTAACCATACTAAACAAATGTGTGATGGTCTTCATTAATCTATTGTTTTATAAGGATTTCAGAACTCAAAAAGAAAAAGAAAAAAAACTACCTGATGAATTTTTCTACCTCTCAACAATTTTATTACATATCTAAACCTGTGACTGGCTGCTTAGTTACCACTCACTGGGTAATGCATGGTATTTTTAAATATTATTCATTTGCAGTTTGTCAGGGCCAAATGGTTTGGGACATTGCTAATAAGTGTCCTTTCCTTGGACTAGTTCACCTAGCCAGTTAACAAAACTTAAATAAATATAATTTCTTTTTCTTCTTATTATTATTGTTGTACACACAGTGCTGCAATTATGCTCCAAATTTGGAAAAAGATAACTTTGTTAAGCAACTTTCACTGCTGTTAATCACTTATCTTGTGCTACAGCATTAATAGCAGCCAACAAAGAATAGTGTCCAAACCTGTAATAGAATAATTTGCTCTCTCTCTCTCTCTCTCTCTCACACACACACACACACACACACACACACACACACACACACACACACACACACACACACACTCAAGCCCTTTTGTTCATCAGAGGGACACAGTTTTGAGCCATTGCTGTGTGACAGTGTTAAGTGTTTTATGGCACTGAAAGCTGTAAAACAGACTGCATGCCTACACTTCTGTTTCCTTTAGCTTGTAGTACATCTGGACAGCTAAAGCTTCAGATATTACAAAGAGTTATGATTTGGTCTCTCCAATCACAACTTACTTGTTTGAAGATCTTGACACGGCTGTCAAGATTCACTTCCCCAGCTTCACTTTATTTTTGATGAGAATTTCTTCACATTCATCTCACAGACACATAAGTTGGTTACAACTGGAAACCATTTCACAATTTTCAATGTTATTGTTGTTGTTATTATTATTATTATTATCATCATCATCATCAACACCATCATCATCCTTATCACTATCACTATCATTATCATCCTCATCAGAATAAAATGCATCTGGACCAGTAACTGAAACCCATTTTACACTGACAAGGATTTTATTATTTTTCCCACTGTTATCATTGCTCAGTCACTGCAAAAGTCTACAACACTTATGGAAAGCTAGGGAACAGAACACTAGTCTGTCGCTCCCCATAAAACATTTACAGAACATTTGAACTATTTCAAAAATTATCACTGATAATGTCATCTCCATCTGTGAGGGATATAATAAAAGCTGTTTCTGAAACAGTAGACATGCTGTTTGTAAAATGCCTTTTTACTGCTCCATGTGTGCCTTGCTCACCTGTACTCATACACTGCTCCTGTATTCCTGACAGACTTTCTCATCCACTGATTACATGTTTTTTATCATTCTGAGTTCAGGTGACAATTTTTGGTATAATAACCAGTGATGTTTTTTTTTCAAATACTGTCTCTGAATGTTCTCATTACACCAAGGTGGCTCTATTTTCTTCTCAAATACTGGCTTAACCATAAGCATATACTTGTTAATCATAAAATTAAAAATTTTAGTAGAAAGTATCTCAATGACTATCAGTGGATCGGCATTCCATTTCTGGGTGCCAATTACACTTTTCAAGCTCTGATATGATCAGGACTCAGCCTGAAAGAACCTTTTACTGACATATCCACTGACACTGGACTACCAGGAAAGCCTGACTGGGTAGATGTCCAATTTCAGTGAAGGCTTTGGGAGAAAAGCTGAAAACTATTACAAAAATTTAAGAACAATAATTGAATAATCTTCAAAAATAAAACAAAAACATCTGCAATTTAAATAAGTATAACAAATTAGACAAAATATAAAACGCTGTTTAAAAATCGATAGAAGGTATATGACAATCATTTAATATTTTGAGAAATTTTAGACAGTTTGTAGAGAAATTAAAGGTAAGCTAGTATAATACAAATAGGAACTGCAATAAGAAGTGAGGAAAAAACAGGCTTATTGTATACTTAGAAAGAAAAATATAAAAAAAAAAACAAAAAAAAAAACAAAAACAAAACACCAACTCCCACAGAGAACACAGCAATAAATAAAAGTTTAATGCAATAAAATTTTAGTGCAGTTTCAATAATTAGTTCAACCTTCATACTTAAATAACATCATATGACACAACCCACCAATAACATCATATAAACAATTAATCTTTTAAGTAAAAGTGCCTAAGGAACATTCAACATCTTGAAAAAAATATAATAAGAAATTTAAAATATAAAAAATTCATTCATTGGATTTGTTTTTTCACTAAAACAGGTTTTATACTAATCATATCATTAATGCTTGGGTGTCTATCTGCACATGGCCTTATTAGCCATTCATATTCTTTCACATCAAGTGCATTATTAGTACTACCCCCCTGAAGCTCTTATGAATCACATCAATAACCCTGAGTTTAAACTCATGGCCTATACCATATTCTAAGGCATGTTTTGCTAGTGCATTTGTGGGGACATTTCTATGAATTTCAGATCTGTGATCTATTATATCATCCTTTAATTTTCAGCTACATTTCTCAATGTAAAATGCAGTGCATTTAACACAAGTTGCAAGATATACTATATTAAACAGTATTATAAGTCGCAAACATCGGAAAATACACCTTTTAGATGTTTCTGGATGTATAAAGACACTACCATTCACAAAAATATGTTTACAGCAATTGCAATTATAGCACGGGAAAGTGCCCTGCTTTACGTTTACAGTATGTTTTTTAGCATAGGTCTCCTTATAGCACAACATTTGCTTCAGATTTTTACAGTTCCTGCTAGCAAAACTAGGTTTGTCTGGAAGATATACTATATTAATAGTATACTATAACATATTAAAATTATATTCTTGTACCAAAGAATAAAATAAGGTACGTCACTACTTTTAGTAACAGGACACAGATTAGGGAAGTAATATGTAGAAATTGGCATAGTTTGAAAGCAATACCTGGTCTCGAGCATATGCCTCTGGACAAACCTAATATACAGTGGTGGGTTGTGAAAGGAGTATGTGCTACAAACTTAACAACGTTGTTATAGTATTGCTCAAGTTTTAATATATTTGAAGCCTGGAGGATAGTAAGGATAGGAGCACCACAAAGAAGAGCGGGGAAGAGAATAGTAGTGGCAAGTGTAGTTTTAGTTGTGTCAGTGAGAATGTTTTTGGCTTTGTGAAGCATCCAGGGTTTTTCATGGGTTTATCTTCTGCAATTTTGTATATTCAGGTCGAATGTAAGATTATCATCCACTATCACTCCTAATAGTTTGCTATGACAAGTGACTTCAATGGGGGCGTGGCCAAGATGCCAGACTGCTAGTAACACTGAACATTAGCTCTGCTTATAACATTTTTATTCTGACAGGAAATTTAATCTAATTTTTGGAAATACTAATCCAAAAGTATATCAGAGGATTTGTCAATATAGGTCCTTTATTATTTTTCAAAAATTAGTACTAAAACATCAGGACAGTGTGTTAAAGAAGGAGCTGCAAACATTAATAACTACTATTCAAGAACTATCTATAAAAATGGACAAACTAGAGAAAAAAATAGATACTATTAAAAAAGATTGTAGTAAGCAGCTGGATATTCTTAATGAAATGGCTAAAAAGAATTCTGAACAAATTGCTTCTATCGAGGAATCTGTAACAGATATGGATGGCAGACTGATGGAATGTGAAAGTCAAAAATGAGTTTCTTTTGAAACAGAATACAAAACTAACAGAAAAGCTGGAAGACCTAGAAAGTAGGTCACGGAGAAACAACATTAGAATCTATGGAGTACCAGAAAAGGAAGAGGGAACTGATATGATACACTTTCTTAATAACTGGCTTCCAACAGCACTAAATCTTCTTGAAGCCCTTTCCTTCGGTATAGAGAGGGCTCATCAGTCTCTAGCAAAACCTGCTTCAACAACAGTTTCTCCTAACCCCAGATCCATCATTGTTAGATTTTTGTCCTCCCAAGATAAGGATTTGGTTCTGAAGTCTGTGTGGAATAATTCTCCCATCAAGATAAAGGACAAACTCGTTCATTTTGACAATGACTATGCTTTGTCTGTCATATCTAGAAGGAAAGAATGTGTTCCCTTGATAAAATCTCTTAAAAAAGTTAACATCCAAGCACAAATTCTCTTTCCCTCCAGGATAAAAATATTTTTACCAGAAGGTGAGAAGATCTTTAGCTCTTTATCAGAGACTTTGGACTTTACTCACAAGAAAAAAATACTACCTGATATAGAGGACATGGAATGGTCTACACAGAGTCTGAAAAGACATGCAACTAAGAACACTTGGACTGTCAAAGAAAGTGCAAATAAAAAATTAAAAGGCAAATAGGATTGTTATCAAATAATTCTAAATACTTTCTTGCAGAACTCTTTACTTAATGTTTTATTGGAATATATACATAAAGCAAAGGTAAAGTGTCTTTATTTTACATAATATTTTATTGGAATACATATACAAAACAAAGGTCTTTATTTTGCATAGGCATAGGCATATATCTATGTATGTATACATGTATGCATGTGTGTATATATGTGTATATATATATATATATATATATATATATATATATATATATATATATATATAGATAGATATATATATATATATAGATATATATATGTATGTATAGATATATAGATATACATATATGTGTGTGTATATGTGTGTTTATATGCACATATGTGTGTGTGTGTGTGTGTGTGTGTGTGTATATATATATATATATATATATATATATATATATATATATATATATAAAATCTACATATTTTTTTTCTTCTTCTTTCATACCATATGTTTACTATAACCGGGGCGCAGTTAACTTCATTATATATTCATTTGGAATACAAAAGTCATGCTGTCTTACTATTAATTCATGATTTCCAAAGTAAAGCATTCATGTGTGTTAGTGGTGGGGTAACTCTTTAGAGTTTACTGTTTAGTCTATTATGATTACACTGTATGGAATCCCCCCAACAAAAGTGCCCTTAGCAGATGGTTTACTTAAGATAGTTTTGTTTCCTCTTGACATTTTTAAAAGATGTTCATATCATGATTAATATACATGTCTTTACTTAAAATCTGCATTTCTTACTGTAATATACCAACATTCAGTGCTTTACATTAACTAAATGTTCAAATTTTAAATCTTAACCTAATTTAGTTTAAGGGATGTAAATTATTGATTTATGGGGAAAATCTTACTTTTCCCAACATTTTTAGAGAAGGACTGTTCATGTTTTTTTCACTGTGGAGGCTGCTCGTGTACTTTCTATCAGGAGCGGCCTTAGGTCAACTGGTGCCCTAGGCAAAAGGGCTCCATGGCGCCCCCCACCACACCACCCAGTGCCCCATCCTGGTCTACCTACATTAAATAAATACTGAAAAAAAGCCCCTGCTAGAGCAGTGCCCTAGGCGACCACCTAGCTGGCCTATGCCTAAGGCCGGCTATGCTTTCTATGCTTCTTTAGAATGGAGAAAACGTAGTTGTTTGAAATTCCCACCAAAAATGCCTTTTCTAAGCCTCTGTGACTGTTTCTTCACATGCACGAGCATCTACAGGACACTAGCAGCAAGCCAGAGAAGCTGGAAGCAAGAATACAATGAGTGATAACATCACACAACCTTTGAACTCATGCATGACTCAGAAACCAGGAAGCAAAGCTGAAAATGAAACCAGAAGAAAAAGTAACTTTTTTTGTTGTTTTTTTTTTTCATCTTTTATGCATCTAAAGGTATGAAATCACTTTAAATAAGTATTTTTAACAAGCTAGGACTTTAATGGAGTGATTATTTTACTAGTCTAATGAGGAAAATTGCATTTTAATGCTACTATATGTCTGTTGCTTTGAAACAATAAAGTCTGACAGGATACCGTTCTTTGCTTTGATAGCATGTCCTAAATGATAATATATTAATATCTGACTACTTAAACAACCAATTTCTTTAATATTATGAATGCAAAGATATATATATATATATATATATATATATATATATATATATATATATATATGAGTCTCCTTTTCCTTCTGCTGCTTTGATGCTTAAGCAACTTTAATCTATATTAGGTATTCTCATTGATGCAGATTTAAATCAATATAATCAGACTCAGTTGCAATGATAGTTATGATACTATGATTCAAATCTTTATATGACCACATACACTATAGAAATGTATTGTTAAAATGTTCTAGGTCAGTCTATTCTGTTCAACAGTATTAATAGACCAACATATGCTCCCCCCCCTTTTTTCTGTATTGCTATAGTTATAAACACAAGAGACTGTATTGCAGGTATAAAATATATAGGTATTAGAAGCTTATGCCAGTAAAGCAACTAGGTTAATTGATGAAACTGACTCATTTTCCAATACCTAATAGGGTGTTACACAATATTACATACAAATTCACTGTGATTGCCTGATGCACTTTTTATGTTCATATTTGTTTGAGTTACCTTAGAAACGCTTTACTGTTTGTATATACTACATTTAAAGCAGAAGCTATTTATGTATGTTTTTGATGTGTGAGATGGTGTTAAAGGGTGGTTTAGTTAATTTATTAACTAAACCTGGAACTTTAGGTTCCATACATGTATGTTTTCTTAGTTATTGGCTTCAGAATTTGTTTCTAAAGATTTTTGACTCATCCATGATACATAACTTCATGAATTACTTCAAGTCATTATACTTGGAAGGTATTACTGATGCTCTAAATATAACTTTAACAAATGATGATCTATAAATGCTTATCATTAAATATTAATGGCTTAAATAACAATGTCAAAAGAGCTGGTTTAATTAAATTCATTAAAATGCACAGAGCTCAGATAATCTTCTTGCAGGAAACCCACTTGCTGGAGAAGGATTTGCAAAAATTATCATTTAATGGTTTTACAGTTCTCGCAGATTCCTGCTTTAGAGCCAAAAAGAGAGGTACTCTTATACTATGGAATAATACTTATACACTACCTAAAATTTTAAACACCTTATCAGATAAAGACGGAATGCTAAGCTTAGTAGTGCTAGAAGTTAATAAGAAATGCTTCACACTGGTAAACTCATATTGGATTCCTGGTCTAGGAACTAAATATGTGAAGAAATACTTGGATCTCATTACTTTACATGCAAAGGGAGAAATTATTCTGGTGGGAGATTTCAATTACTTGTTATCAGATGAAGACACCTCTAAAAATAGTAAACTAAACAGTTTTATAGCCTCAATGAATTTTAGAGACATACATAATTTAAGAGTTCAAAATTAACTTCAATGCACTCATTATTATTTCCAAATTGGCACACAAACTAATATTGATAAGATTTTTGTGTCTAACACTCTTTACTCGAAAATAAGTGATGTTGCAATACAGTCATGTCCACTCTCTGACCACAATGCCTTTTTGTTCAGCTTGACTGTGAAAAAAGATATGATAATTTTTCAAAGAATCCCAGCCAAAGTTAAAAAGTTAAAAGGTTTTGAGGAGTGGTTATTAAAAGAAATACATGCATTTATGGAAAACAACAATAATGGTGAAGTAACAGATATCATACTCTGGGATGCATTAAAAGTTCACATCTTTAGTGCAGTTAAAGCTTGGTATTTTCAAAGGAGAAAGGAATGGGACAAGGAACTTTCTGATTTACAAGCCAAAATAGATAAGTTAAAACTAAATTTAAAATCAAATGATAAAGCAATACTTACTGAAATTTCTAAGCTAAACCACAAATATTTAGAAATATTGAATCATAAGGTTGCTATAAGCTTAGAAAAGATTAAACTATAGTCCTATTCAGTAAACCCCAGACATTTATATAAACTAGCTATCAGATCCAAACAAATTAATAAACAAAATCACATTAATGAAATTAAATACAAGAATAATAACACAGTAAAAAGAACAACTGATTTAGGAGGTATATTAGAAGCCTTTAGAAATCATTATGCATAAGTCAATGACATGCAATCAGCACTAGATTCAGACGATGTAATAGATACATTCCTACAAGAAAATATCAAGACTAAACTATCAAAACAACAAAATAGTATCCTAAATAAACAAATAACCTTAGCAGAACTGAAAGAACAAGTTAAAAATCTGAAGGATAATAAAGCCCCAGGGTTAGATGGGACAATCCCAGAAATATATAAAATTCTCCAGAGCACACAATAACGTTATTATTAAACACATTCTCCATGGTTAAACAAGACAATTTTCCCTCCTTCGTGGAAGTACTCAATAATTTCCCCCATTCTGAAACAAGGTAAGGACCCCCAACTATGTGCATCCTACAGACCCATATCATCGATTATAAAATTTTCATGTCTATCCTGGCCAAAAGACTAAAGAATATATTATCCAATGTAATACACTTTGATCAAACTGGCTTTATCTTACATAGAAAAGTACACGACAATATTATTAAGCTAATATCTCTAATAGACATTGCAAACAAAACCAAGAAACAATTAACTATTATTAGTCTGGATACTGATAAAGCGTTCGATTCCCTTAGTTGGTCATACTTACAAAAAAACCTTTAAAGAATTTAACTTTACTTCAGATTTTACTAAACTGATATTAAATATTTATAGTGATTCTAAAGCATTTGTTAAGATTGGTTCATGTCTATCATCCCCAGTAAAAATTCATAAGGGAACTAGACAAGGCTGCCCTCTATCCCCATTATTTTTCGCTTTATCGGTGGAACCTTTTGCTTCATTTGTTAGAAATAACCCAAATATCAAAGGATTTCAAGTTAATGAGGGATACTGTCCAAAAGTTCGGCTTTTTGCTGATGATATTCTACTAACATCCAGTGACATAGAAGGCTCTTTACAACATATCATGAATGCCATAACTCTATTTGGAAAAATCTCAGAGCTCAATTCTAATCAAAATAAAACCAAAACACTTTTAATCAATAAGAAAATAAATAGCAATTTGCAAAAATATATTACATTCCAACTGGGAAAACGATAAGATAGATTATCTAGGAATAAGTATTAAGAATAAATGGAATGAGACTATTAAATTTAACTTCACTAAACTGGTAGCTATTGTGATGACTGTGCCCTGGCCCAGCAACCAAGGAGTCTCAATCCTCACCACTAACACCAGGGAGGTTGTCTCCTAGAAGAGGGAAGGATAACTAATACACACAGTAAAGTACAATTTCCCTTAAGTGCACACAGAGATCACAGTCAGTCTGGGGCTGGTTTCTCCCTTGCTCACCAGGTCCCCAATAATACTCCCCACTGGCACAGCTATAGGGTCCAGGTCTCAGCCTAGCTGGGCAAGCTAAAACCTCCAGTACCCTCTCTGTCCAACCAGTGCTTCATGTCCCTGCCAAGTAGCTGACACACCACACACATACACACACACACACACACACACACACACACACACACACACACACACACACACACACACACACACACACACACACACTTTGAGATAAGTATTTATACAACTTCACAGACACTCCTGAGAAAGGCTGACATAGATTCTCCAGCTGTGCCCCTTCAACCAGACTATACAGTAGTAATTACTGCCACCACCCAACTAATAATAGCAGCTACTAAAAGGCTCTTAAAAGGTTGTCCACTTATTACTGTGCAATATTATTATCCAATGGTAATGTGACTATTCAGTCTAAGGCTTATTGAAAGGGCTTAGACAGTAAACTCTATAAATATATAATGTACTCTAAAGCATACGTTATCTCTACATAAACCAGCCACAGGTAGAAGGTTTTAAAAATATTTAATAATAAATAATTAAAACACAAGAAAAAACTACTACACCACAGAGATATCTAAGAGTTCACAGATCACACAGAAACTTAAAATAATACAGTAGGACAGGTCTGATTTCAAAGAAAAATACCTAATTAATCTTTACTAGCTTTAACTATTCCTACAAGAAATCACAGTGCTAAAACTTACATGTGAGCATAAGACAGAGTGCTGAGTTAGATGTCTAAAGTCAAAATGTTCCCAGTCTCTTGTGAGAAATAGTATTTAAACATTACTAACAAACATGTCTCTAAGGCCCTCCCAAATTACATCATTTTTGACACTTAGGTTTTCCCAGTATTCATACTGCATCATCTTAACACCTGGTCTGAATTCTCAGGCCACAAACTGCATTATTTAGCAATCTAACACCTGCTCAGAACTTTACAACAATACAAGGCACTTCAAGTATACACGCTAGCAGAAACCAGAGCAATAAAGCACCTTCCATATGTAAATTCTGGTCATAAACTTTAGCCTTAAAACAATGGGCATGAAACCTTCATCCAGCCGCACTGGCGCCGAATTCTAATATGAAAGGGTCACAACATGCTTCACTGGGCCAGTAGAGTGCAATGTTGTCACATATTTTGCAGTTCCACATTTCACAATATTCTTTTACACTCAAGAAAACATGCCTGTATTTTACATTTATTTACAAATGCCAGAATAATATATCAAATTCTATTTGACTAGGCTGGCAGCCTTCGCCCATCTCTCCCCAGTCATCACAGCTATGATCAGTGACTTGACTAAAAGGTGGAACAAAATGTTTTTCACCATGGAAGACAGACTTACATTAATAAAAATGATTATTTTGCCCAAGATTGTATTTTACATACAATCATTGATTTTACCTCCTCCTAAGAAATTCTTTAAACAAATAGATTCCCTATTACTAACGTTTGTATGGTTCCCAAAGAAAACAAGAATAGCATATAAATGGCATGTTAGAGCCTGGGACAGTAATGGGATTGGCTTTCCCAACATAGAATTATATTCCAAATCTGTTATTAACATAATACTACACTGGATTTCATCCATATACACCTCTAGCTGGAAACAACTACATGAAATACATATAACTTCCTCTGAGAACTCAGAAACCCAGTTTAAGGAAACCTTTGGAATTAACAAAATATTTTGGATACTCCGTGAATATTGCTTATATAATAAGAAATGCAGCCACTTCTCACATGGTATAAACCAAATATTTTATATTTTCAAAAGTATAATCAACAACAATTATAGTCTAAAGAACACCTCTTTCATTACATTTCCCATAGCTTATACACAAGACTGCCTACATACCTTCAATATCAATAAGATGCAGAATCTTAAAGAGAATAATCTAAAGTTTTGGCAGCAGTTTATAGACAATAAGAACATCCAACCAATGAACTTTCTCTTAGCCAGACATAATGTCTGTCAAGATAACTGGCTCTGTATTTAATCTTTAAGAAAGTTTGTTGAAAATAAAGTGAGTGTCAATAAATCTGGAAAGTGATATTGTACCAAGATTGATACAACTATTCATATGGTGTAGTTCGATGAACATTGAACATAAATTAAGCATATCACCTGTATATAAAATCCTACGAGAAGACTTGATTACTTTTGACCAAGCTTTTTGGAATTACTCCATAAAGATTAATGGTGAACCTTTATCTAACGATAATAAGAAACAGTTATTAAATTCAATAAAAAACACTTCATCATCTTTATATTGGAGACTATATACCTGGAGATTTATTCATAGAAGCTCTTACACTCCACATAGAATTGACCTTATAACCAAGAGTAATGAAAGCAAATGCTGGAGGTGTGGTGATATTCTTGAAGCCAACTGGGTTCATATGTTCATCGAATGTAGAACTCTCTCACAATACTGGAGTGATTTTAGACATTTTGCAAAAGCCCTGTGGTCTGATAACTGTCAAATTACTAGCTCTTTGATATTATTCAATGTCCCTACCCCAAGTGTAATTCCTAGACATCAGTTACCTGTTCTTTGGTTAATTCTAGCTATTGCTCAAAAAATAATTACATTGAAATGGAAAAATAAGATCTTATGTTTACTGAGTTTATTTTAATAACAAAATCTGTATGTAAAAAAAAAATGTAAACTATTTATCAGAGATCATCAAATGTAACACACAAAAGACTAGCTTGCCAAAAATTGGAGAGATTGTTAGATAAATACTGATTACCTTTCTTGGATAAAATAAATGTTTATCATGGATGTTTGTATATAGTGTAAATAGTTATTATGTTTTATATTATTTATTTTTAATACTTTGTCCATGTTTATTAACAAAATTTAATAAAAATGTTTTTTGGAAAAAAAATAAATGACTTCAATGGTTGTATTACTGACAGACAGGACTTTAAATTTTGTTTTTTCATGACAGTGGGATTTGAGGGAAAAAAGTAGCAGTTTCATCTTTTTTGGGTTGAGCATGAGTTGTGATTACGAAGCCATGTTTCAGTGGCTGATAAAGCTTCCTGAGAAATTTTTTGGAGCTGTACCATGTTATCATATCTGCAAATGAAAGTGGAATCATATGTGCATTGTGTTAGGATGTTCTGTTGTGTGAAAGTACAGAAAGTTTTGGTGAAAAGGATAGAGCCTTGTGGTAAACAGGTGGTGACTGAGAGGTAAGGAGAGTGCGTGGAGTGCCATTTTACTGAATGATACCTATTGTACTACTAGCTTTTGAACCACAGAATGGTGGACTGAGAGAGATTTACTGAGGATGTTTGAAGTAGAAGTTTACTGTGACAAACTGTGACAAAAGCCATAGACAAGTTTAGAAATAAGGAAGAGAATAGTTTGCCATTATCTCTAGCTTTATTGACAGTATCTATATAAGTTAGAAGGGGAGTGCTAGTACTATGGGAAGAATGGAAGCCATATTGTTTAGGGGATAGGAGTTCTTCCTGCGGCAGTCTAGCAAGTAGTTTTGAATATATTTTTTAAATGTTTTGGCGAGGGGATATATCATTGCTATGGGTCTAAAGTGATTAATGCCTGTTGAATTTCCTACTTTGTGCAGAGGGATAATGTGTGACTTCTTTCAGAAAAACAGAACATGAATTCCTGGACTGACCTATTTATAAGGACGGAGACAGGACATGCAATGCTATTGGCTGCTATTTTTAGGTACTCACTTGGAAGGTCATCAACTGAAGAAGAGCATGGTTTAAGTTTAACGGTAATTCTTAGGTTGACCAGATCAAGGCAGGCAGTATGCATAGTTTTGCATTTAGCACTGCCTTGCAGAACTCAAAGACAGCCACCAGGTTGAGCAGGGATTATCTGCCCTTGATGAAACCAAATTGGTTTGGGTCCAATGACTGATATATCATTGTCTAGAAAATGGAAATCAAAATCTAAGTAAAGTGCTGAATATTGTAAAGGAGATAAAAGAAATGGAGGTGGGATCATTAAAAAAGGGAAGGAGTAAATTATATACCAACAAATGGAATTTGTGGGAATAATACATGCAGAATAATGTTAAGGAGGAGTTACATTACAGAGAAGGTTGGAAACGAGCAGTTTATGTAATTCTGAAGTGAACAATAACTGTTCACAAAAACATATATGTAATGTTTAAATTGTGAAAATAATGATAAGTGGCAATATGGTTTGATTTTTGCATTAATGTATGTATACCTATGTCATTGTTTAAAACTGACAATTTAATAAAGATGTGTTAAGAATGCATCACAGAGCATCCAGACCTTCAAAGCATCTGGGAGCCCCACACCCTAAGGCTTTATATGGGGATCTTGATATGGACTTATCAGTCACCTCTGCCCTGAACCCCACCTAATGAATAACCGGTCCTACACCATGCTATTATTTCTTTAACTTTCCTCACAAATCTCAGAGATCATAATATCTTGTGTTGGGATTGGGTCAGTGTGGTTATTATTTATTTAAGTTTCCTTCAAAACTTCAAAAGTGTGCAGAGATTATCACTATAGCTTGTACAGGAACAGTGAACTCTAGGAGTAACAAGTTTTTGTTATTTTTTTTTTACTTTCCTCACACACAAACATCAGAAACCTATACACATGGCTATTTTTGGGGAAGGATAAAGAAGCATGTTGCTTATATATGTTAGATGGCAGCAGGTTGACATATGTTTACGTTTTGTTTTCTTAATATCATCCCAGACTGACATCAAAGAGTTACTCAGACGGTAACTGTCTTTTGTGGGTAGGGGTGAGCAGGGTTTACTTATAGGTTGCCAGAAGCTTTTCTGATGAAATGTCAGTGAGGTCAGTGAGTTTCATAACAATATAGGTATATACTAGGCTAATGACAACAGGGACATTTTTAAACCCACCACACATCCCAAACATATCCAACTAATATTGGGACCTTAAGAATATGCTAAGGATTATGCGTAGGCTACAGCTTGTGTGGTTAAGCATTTACAGGCTGCCTCTGTGCATTAGGGACATAGGTGCAAACCAGGGATGAATTTCCAATTCCCCACCTACTGGTCCAAATTATCTTTTAATTGCTTTAGTGAAAAACTCTGCTTAACATGGATGGGAAGCCTGCTCCAGAAAGGAGGTATTTCCTGGGACACATACCAGTCCCTCCAACATATCCTATTTATGTTGCAAGTAAGGTGTAAGTTCTTAGGTTGGATATTGTTGATGCTGTTTTTTTTTCAGATATGCAGAAGGCCAATCACAGCAGTATTCAAGGATTTCTTGCATGTTAGGTATAGATCACTCCTCAACAGATTGAGAACACGGATAGGATTTTGAACCAATCCATATAGGACTAGTTTATGCCCTATATCCTTCTAATGTGAGGAACCTTTGGCTGTATTCAACAATTTGTCTGATGAGGGCCAAATATATAGAATGATTACTTTTTAGGAACTAGATGACATACTTAGCTTATAAGTTTTATAACACAGAATGATTTTCTTACTACTGTAGACACATGATGGTTGAATACCAGGTTATTGTTTACATGCATTCCCAAATCCCTTCCTACTGGATCTACTCTTAGGGGTATGTTATCAATAAGACAGTTTCCAGGGATGGCTGACTTCCCAAAGCATATTATTATGCAGTTCTTTGCATTGCGTTTCATACAATGGCTCTGCCTCAAGTTATTTGTCTGAGTTAGCCCTTCTTGGAGGATATTTGTATCTATGGTGTCTGTACCACTGCATCTCTTGCACTCATCAGCAAACATGGTCAGCCAGATGGCCTTGATGTTGGCCCTGACTTCGGAGAAGTAGATGAAAAAAAAGCAGAGGTCCCAGCACAGAGTGCTGAGGGACTCTGCTAGTGACTGGCCTCTTTGTGGAGGTAGACATCTGACTTCTTGGGTCCTATTTGACAGTCACCCAACTATCCATTGGGTGATACAGGGATTTATACCAAATTCCATGAGTTTGTTTATGATGCCCAAGTGGGGTATTGTATCAAACGCCTTGACCAGATCAAGGTAAGCAATACGCAATATTCTACCCTCATCACTGCCTTGGAGACCCTCTCTAAGAAGGCTGAGCAGGCAAAATTTGCCCTTGATGAAACTAAACTGGGTTGAGGCCAGTGAATACAGATTTCATATGTCACTATTAATCATTTCTATGATAATTCTTTCCATGGATATCCATATGAGACTAGTCAGGCTTATGGGTCTACATTTCCAAGCTTTGTAGATGGCTTACCCTTGTGCAGACGGATGACCGTTGCAGTTCTCCATCCATGTGTAATGAAGCCTGTTTAGAGATTATGATTAAAAAGGGATTATACAGGTCCTGATAAGTCATGTTTCATACTATTCAGGAGCATCCTGGAATGCTATCAGGGCCCAATGATGTGATATTATATGCCTTGGAGAGGGTGTCGAGGACCTGCTCTCTGCTGACATGGGGGGGGGGGTTACGTTCAATGGCACTTCAAGAGGGGTGGCTGAGGGAGAGAGAGGGGTATTGTGCTAATCAGCAGTCTGTTTTTTTTTTTTTCCTTTTCTCCACTGTGGTGCAATCATGGAGCTGGAATATGTAATTTAAACTGGTGGGGAGGAGTAACATAAGATTTTTTGTTTTATTTATTTTTTAGGGCTTTCAGAGAACAGTGAGCTTATGACAGCAGCAACTTTAAATATATAAATGTGGCCATTCGTACTTTAATATTCATGATAATTAAACATCAAAGGAGTTTGCACAAAAAAAAATGCCTGAAGCTCCTAGTGTTGGCTGTGCTTCTCAAACATTTTGGAAATATAAAGTACATTTTAGGGCATTTATTAAAACTGTATTTGCCTTAATATTGTTACAACTCAAGTGCTCTAGGTTGCACTGCATCTGAATTGTTTTAGTGTTGCTTTAGCTGCTTTTCTGTATATATAGACTTTTCTGTATATGTAAACTAGCTACTTATTCTACTGTATTACTGCATCCTAAATCGTTTTTCAGTTGTGCACTTGCCTTGCTTCATTTAAAAAGTTTTAAATTGCTAATTTTGTAGAGTTTTAATTGCATTTACTGTTCAGGGCTACACACTCAAGTGTGTTAGCCTTTTCTGTGTTTATTTACTGTATTATTGCATTGTTTAGCCTGTTTTAACGAACAAAAAAAACCCAAAACAAACAAACAAAAAAAAAAATACTTTGCTCGTTTCCTGCCTTTCCTAGCTAGTATAGTCCAGATCCCAGGCTTTACTGGTTTCAGGACTTTATTTTCTGTGTTCAGAGCTATACAGACCTTGCTGTGATAGAGGGAAGCCCTACTGCTTACCAGTGGGAGTGGTGAGCATTGTACTGCCTATCTAACACTACAGGACCAGCTCTGAAATTGTAATTTTATTAGCCATTTTGGGCTGATTTCTATCCCTTTCAACTTTCTGGCTTAAAAACACATGTGTTTTTCGCATCATGCAGCACCGCGGGGCTACAGTTAAACTATCAAAACTATTGCAGGTGCCAGAATGTCTGCTCTTCAAATTTTCCCTTATAACTAGCTGGCTTCTCAGTTGTAGCATTAAAATCTGAACTCCTGTGACTAGCATTTGCTCTAGAACCTGCTGGAAAGCACTAGGAAGCCTTAAACTGATACAAGCACTCAACTCTCCTTGTTAATAAGGAGAAATTAATCATAGGCACTAAACAGCCTATAATTGCAAAGTACCTTGCAAAGGTAAGGGAAAACAGATCTTGTACTTTACAAAAAAAGCACCTAAACAGGCATGTCCAAGAGTCAGCTTCCAGTGATTTCTCCTGTCCACCTGGTGAATCTGGGCCTAATGGGGCAATGCAGCAACTACCTCATGTATACAGACAACCCTCTCCTCCTACCACCCAACACTACAACCTGCGACAGATGCACTTACATAGCTAAACTGGAAGCAAAGCTCTCTCCAGCCAAGATTGTGCTAGACAGTCAAGAGGAGAAGGTTAACACCTGCACTACACCTCAGGAAACACATATCCCTTCAAAACTCATACCATCAATGCCCACACATAGCAACACTAAACCCACATATGTGGAGTCCCTTAACATTAACCTGCCCAAGCAACAAGGACCTCCGAAGCTGAAATGCAAACAAACACCAGTCACAACCAAAATGACACATAGCTCACTACACCAGTGTGCCACCCAACAACAGCCCCTAAGGCAAGAAAATGTATCCAACACTTTAGTCAGGCACACTGATGTCCCACTCACCAGGTTGAACAAGGAGAAAATTACAGTCAGTTGCCTGTCAGGTGCCAGGATCTGCCACATAACGCATGCACTCAAGTCACTCCACAACAAGTACAAATATGACTCTGTCATTGTCCATGCTGGAGTGAATGACTTGAGATGTACCTCGCTGGACTGCATTTAAAGAGACATGGAAGAGCTCTTGGATCATGTGGCCCAGGCAGGTATGACTGTAGCCAGGAGTAGCATCCTGCCTTTGCCCAGAATGGTACCACAGTATAAGGACAAAATGAATGACTTCAACAACTGGCTAAGCCTCTGGTGTCATTCAAAGGGGATTCAGTATCTGTCTGCCTGGGACGACATGATCGACAAACCAAGATGCTTTTCCAGAGATGGTCTGCACCTGTCACCGCTGGGATTCAGGTTACTGGCGAAAGCTCTTGCCACTCCTATAGTGCCTTTTTTAGGCAAGGTTCAAAGGACAAAACCACCACCGTAACAGATACAAGCATGCAAAATCGGAAGGTAATGCTAGAAGTCTAAACCTCAAAATGCACTCTGTTGAGGCATTCCTAAAAATGGAGAACATCGATATCTGTGCAGTAATTGAGACCTCGTTCAAGGCTCCAGAGAGCACCCCTGCAATACCAGGCTACAATTTTTACCGCACTTTTCGGCCACCAAACCAAGCCCAAAATACTAAAGGTAGAGGACTGTCCATATTCAACAAGGATATTCACACCACCAGGCTAGTTGCCCAACATAATGCATCTGAAATTCTCCAGGTGCAACTAGCACTAGGTAAGACTACAATCCAAATTTTAGCTTGTTACAGATCCCCCACCATGCCCCAAGATTTGCACTACACCTTTCTAAACATACTGGAAAATATTAAGATACAACCAAACACCCAAATACTGGGTGATTTCAACTACCCCACCATTAGCTGGGAAAACTACTCGGGTACCAACACCTTTTCCCAACGGTACTTGGAATTCATAAATTCCAGTGCCCTGGATCAACTAATCCATTGTCCCACCAGGGGCTCCAATATCCTAGACCTGGTCATTACCAACATTGGAGATAGATGCTCCACACCAGTGGTTACCCTCTCATTGGTCAGGTCAGCTAATCACCCTTGACATCCACTTCCCACCCCCACCCCCCAGTAAGGAAACCTCTGTAAAAAACCTCTCCAAAGCCAGCTTCATGCTACTCAAGTCAGAAGTGACAAACCTCATGACACCCATGCAGATGGGATCTGAAAGTTCGATTGCTGAATCCTCCATTAAGGCACTGTACGAGCACATCCACTCATGCATGAATCATGCCATCCCAAACAGAACCAAGACGCTCTCCTCCAAAAAAAAGGAGGACAATCTGGTGGTCCCCTGCCATAAACAAACTATACAACAGAAGGAAGAAACTGTTGTAGAAAAGAGGAAAATCCCAGGATGCAAAAAACTCCCTTAACAGCATCAGTAAGAAGCTGAGATCCCTCAATAAAATCCTCCAAAGCAAGTTACGAAAATAAAATTCCTAAAGATTCCAAAGACAACCACAAGGCATTCTATAGTTATGTCAAGAATCTAAATGGCAATGATCAGATCTGCTCTGAGCTATAACAGAATGGCATTAAATATATTAATCCCAAGGATATTGCCAATATCCTTGCAGATCGATTTAGTTCCAACTTCACCTCCCTCTCACCCCCTAAAAGGACCATCTCAATACCAAAAGATTGCCAAATTCCGGTATTCATGGCCACACAGGTAGAAACCGCTCTTTCCAAAGCTAAGAATATTGCATCCATGGGACCAGATGACATCCAGGGCTGTGTACTACACGAACTACAAAATGAACTGGCACATCACCTAAGTGCCATGTTTAATCATAGCCTCACCTCAGGCTTTGTGCCCACTGAGTGGCGCACATAGGTTTATAGGTTCATAGGTAGGTACTAGGCTATCTGCCTGAAGGCATTTATAAGCCTAGCTAGAATGTGTTGGCTTTCGCCACCCCCTTAGATTAGTTCCCTGTGCCTCTGTCCAGCAGAGCCACTGAAGTGATCCCCGGGGTAAACTTTCTGTTTCCCATCCAGTCGTCAAGGTTTCTTTTGAAGAGTGTTAGCGAGGAGCTCTGCCTAATGTAGATTGGAATCTTGTTTCAAAGCATGGGAAGTCTCTGCGACAGGAATCTATCCCTCCAGCACGTCCTATTTATTGCTGTGGTGAGGTTTAGATCTCTAGAGCATGTGGCTTGAAGGGATAAGGTTTTCTT
Organism: Protopterus annectens; assembly: GCF_019279795.1. NCBI lineage: Eukaryota > Metazoa > Chordata > Ceratodontiformes > Protopteridae > Protopterus > Protopterus annectens. The sequence goes on along the minus strand of NC_056729.1, from coordinate 1,348,069,096 downwards.
TAGGTGGAGCATGTCCATCAATTCTGGGTTGGGCTTGGCCTTGTATGTCAGGCAGAGATCACCTCTGAGTAGGCGGTATGGAACCGAGTACATCTGGAGTTTCTTCAGTCAAGCTGCATAGGGCATCTGTTTGATGCCAGTAATCCTCTTGGTGAGGTATTTCTGTGGTCTTTCCAGCTGTCACAGGTGTCTTGTAGGGTACATCCCAAATGGGGTGTTGTACTCTATGATGGGTATGATGAGTGATGAGTAGAGGGGCACGATGACCTCTTTTGATCTGGATGTGGACCCTTTTGTGATTGGGTGGGCCACGTAGAAGGATTTTCTAACCACTTTGGCAATGTGATTATCAAAGGTACACAGCTACAGTTATTCCACTCCACAAAGGGGGATCCACCTTGGATCCCGGGAACTACCGTCCCATCAGTCTGATGAGCCTGATCTGCAAGGGCATGGAATGCATTATCATGGCACTTATAAACAAAGACATTGACAACCTTCAAACACTGGACCCCACCCAGTTTGGGTTCGTGAAGGGCCAATCTTGTTTCCTGAACCTGACTGACTTCTTCGAATCAGTCTCCAGAGCTGTGGACGAGGGTAAGGAGGTCCACACAGCCTATATGGACCTCGGCAAGGCCTTTGACACCATCCCCTCACTCTGGAATCATAGATAAACTTACTAAGCTGGGCATAAATCCTTGTATCACTCGAAAGGTTGCCAAATGACTTACTGACAGAACCCAAACTGTAAAAGTAGCCAACTCCAAATCCAGCTCCAGGCAAGTGACAAGTGGAGTACCTCAGGGTTCAGTCCTGGGACCATTCTTGTTTAGCATCTACTTCTCTGATGTACAGGCCAAAACTAGGGGACTCTGGTTAACAAAATTCACAGATGACTACAAACTGGGAGTCATTATTGAATCCCCAAATGATGTGGATATTCTACAAAAGGGCCTTACAGAAACAGATGCTAGGTGCCAGAGCCATGGGCTCAAGCTTAATGCCAAGAAATGTATAGTTATCCCCTTTGGGAAAAACCATGTACCCATGAATTACCAAAAGTGTGATGAGAGACTTAGGGACACAGGTGGCCAGTGGTCTCAGCTTCAATAACCACATTGCCACAACAGTCAGGAAATCCTTTTATGTGGCACACCTCATCCCTAAGGGCTTTTCATCCAGAAAAAAGGAGGCCATTGTCCCACTGTAGTCATCCCTCATTAGACCCATTATAGAGTACAACGCCCAATTTGGTATGTACCTCACAAGACATCTGCAACAGCTGGAAAGGCCACAGACATACCTCACTAAAAGAATCACAGACCTAAAGCAGATGCCCTATGCTGACCATCTAAAAAAACTCCAGCTATACTCTGTGGAATATCGTCTACTCAGAGGTGATCTCTGTTTAACATACAAGGCCATGTCAAACCCTGAACTGCTGGACATGCTCCACTTTAAGAAATCCCAATCCCTCAGAGTCACACGCTCCAGGGATCTAAACCTTGTCATCACAATGAACAAAACATGCTGGAGGGATAGGTTCCTAACCCAGAGACTCCCCATACTCTGGAACAGACTGCTCATACATGTCAAGGAGAGAACTTCCTTGGCCCTCTTCAACAGGAACCTTAACAATTGGATGGGAGATAAGAAGTTCACTTCAGGGATCATGTCAGTCGCCCTGCTAGACAGGGTCCAAGGAAGTAAATATTGTGGGAAGAAATATCCAGGGAATTGTTATGGCTAGGCTTGTATAGGCCCTAGGGCCGATAGCCTAGTACCAACCTATGAACCTATGAATTGCTTTTGGGGTACAGGGTTTTCACACTTATGATTTACTATCCTCACAAGAGTTTGTCCTCCCAGTTTATTGTGACATTTGAGCATTAAACCTTGGATGCAACTTTACACTTTCCTTGAAATAAAGTAGAAAAGAATGTCTTTCCTTGCACATTTTTTTCAGGCCATCACTGGATTAAAAGAAGCTTTAAAATGTATCTATAACCCTAGGGCTTCTGGGTGCCTAGCAGTCTCCCAGACCCCCAGCTTACTTTAGTTTTATAGTGTAGTCTTGATCAGTTAGGGTTTGTTGAAAGTATGCAAGGAAAAAGCAAAGTTGAGAAATAAGACTGAATTTATTTCCTTAATCAAGATTAATGTTTAGGCCATCACTGGATGAAAATGTTGTTTAAAAAACTGTAAAATCAACCTCAGACACAACTCTCCACTGTCCAGATTTTTGTCTCATATTTTTGGCTTGTTCCCCATAAAATTTGTGGTTTTCCGACAAATCATTGGGGATTGAAGTCAATAAGCAATGCATATATTTTAGTTTCAGACTTCATATCCTTCAGAAAATGCATGATAATGCAAAACTTATTATGCCATCAACGTTTAAAGTTTATAAGAGTAGTATTTAAAATCTGTCTCTATTTATGGGGTTTTGTCTTCCCTCTTCTCCTGGTTTTGTCCACACTTCTTCCAGTAAGACTTTGAGACGTATGACCTTAAAGTGTCTAGAAATACCCATGGCTTGAAGTAATTTTTTCTACAGTTAGCAGAATGCAGTCTTGTCTAGCTGGGACATACTGAATGAATGAATACATGCAAGAAAAATGAAAGTATAACAGACTGTGAGAAAAGGAAGAAATTAAGTATATTATGGTGTGGGCAGGTTAGGATGGGGGGAGCCAATTTTTGTGTTTGGACAACAGTGGGGATTTGGAACTGGGGGGGCGGGGTCACAGTGAATCCCTTCCCTTAGGTAGCCAGTTCACCTAAGGCTGGCCTTGTCTGCTGCCAAGTACCTTCCTGATCAATTAACCTCTGATTTGAGCCATCTTCTCAAACAGTATTTTTATTTTGTCTGTGTTGTATTCTAATTGCTTTGTAGATTTTATCCTGTGCTTACAGAATACAGATAAATGCAAAGCATACTGAACCCATTCCTTGGATAATTTGCAAGTCACACTTAAAACAAAATGGCTATTAATTTCATAGAGTATGAGCCATGCTAGAAAGCCACAAGTTTTGTAAAACTTGAAAAGTTCATCCAAATTTCATTCAAAATGGTTTATCAGTACCTAAAACTCCTCACAGATCATAACTACATACCACGTGTTACTAAAACATCCTGGGATGCTTCCAGTTCTTTGCCATAATAAAAATTCTTCATGTTATAAGAACAATCATTACAAACAGAAATTAGAGAAATTAATTATGACAAGGTAATATCACGTCATTGGCCTGGAAAACTTGTCCTTACCTCCAGTCTGGCTCTGTCTACATCTTTTGGCAGGTTAGTGCGCACTCTGTTCCTTACAATTAGACTTTCATAGGGGTAGACCTGTTAGGAAAAGCAAATATATAATCCAAAAAATTTTGCAATCATAGCTCTTGACTAATTATAATCCAGCATCTAAATCGAGGGCTGTGAGTACTCTACATTCTTCCATCCATTAGCAAGCAGCCAACAGTATTAAACAAATGCACATTTACCATGTTTTTGTTTCCACTGCAGTACATTCTCAGAGGTTTCTTTAGTATGAATGGAGATTCTTACCTTGTATTCTGTATAAAAAAAAAAATAAAATAAAATAGGTTAGTTAGTTAACTCAGCTTTAAAAAAAAAAAAACACATTATTAACACAATAGGCACTGTTTGGGAAAACAATTTAGACACTGGTAAACGTTGGGGCACTTACAGGAATACATGTATGAGCGTATGTATAGAATGATGCAGTTTTTGACTAAACCTAAAAATGTTATCAGAATTGAAATTCTTAAATATGCACACATGTTGCACATTGCATACGTACAGTACTTTACTTGTACAAGTAAAACAATCAGAAGATAGATATGATTCATGGATGATTTAGATATGACAGACTGGTTATAACTTACATAGTTCTGCTATCAATATGTGAATGTGGAACAGAATCACCTACATAAGGTATAATTTCCATCACTAATACCCATTATAATACAAAGGGCAATTGGCCAATGAGTATATGGTAAATGTGAATTGCTACCCTGAGTTGTTGCACTAACAGACGGACTCCAAACTGTCCATCTCTAGATCTCAACTATACTTTCCAGCTTTCCAGATTACCCATCTCAGACTAAACCCAGTGCTTTCATTACAAGGTTACAAACAGCTGAAGCTTGACACACACATACAGATACACACACACACACACACACACACACACACACACACACACACACACACACACACACACACACACACACAAATAAAGGCCACAGAGCAGCACTTATTGGCAACCAAAGCACCAAATTATGTAGATCCAAAATGACACATGGTGGGTGGATGCTCACATTAAGGCAGTGTGTTCTATGAAAATATACTGTTACAGGTAAGTTGGAAGCAACTGTACTATGTTTAACAAGCACACTGCATTACCCAGCCTGGGAAGATGAGGATGGATTAGGGTCCAAAAGCCCCTGAAGAAGGTCCAAGTGAGGCCTGCTTGGGATCTAGAAGAGTCAACCAGCTTGTAGTGCTTCATAAAGGCATGGACACAGAATCAAGCTGCTGCCTCTAAAATAGTTCTAGAGTCCACTCCTTTCCAATACAAAAGGAGAAAAGGCTGTGGTGGAATGCATCTTTACCTTGTATGGATCCACCCTGCCCTGTTGGGTAAAATAAAAAAACAATACCAGATGACAGCCAATAGGGAATTGTTTGCTTAGTGACATGTTAACCCTTCTTTGCCCCAATGTAGGAAATAAAAAAATGTTTAGCCTTCCTGAAGGGTTTTGTTTAGTCAATGTAGCACCTGAGCTTCTGGTGCGCATCCAAGGTATGAAGTATCCACTCTCCCTTATTCTTTCATTCTAGGAGGGAAACAGGGAGGTTGATTGACCGATTTGAGTGAATTCTGAGATGACTTTTGCAAGAAGGAGGAGTTAGTGAATAAAAAACCCTATCCATGTGGCAAATAAGTTTAGGTTAGCCCACCACGAGAGTTTGCAGCTCAGAAAATTGGCTTGCAGATGTCACAGCAATAAGCAATGCAGTTTTCTGTGTTAAGAGCTTCAACTCAGCCTGAGTAGCTGGTTCAAAAGATGTTAAGGTAAATTTTTGCAGAATATAGTTGAGATCCCACAAAGAGAATTTTGCTTGCTAGGGAGTCTCATATGCAAAACTCCTTTCATGAGCTGTTTTACAAAAAGAGGAGGCGGAGGAGGATGAGGAGGAGGAAGAGAAGAAGAAGAAGAAAGATGGGAATGTAATGGAAGACAAGAAGAGATGGCCTCTAAATGCACTTTAGTGGACACATATGATAAGTCATCCTAAAGTAGCTTACACAAATATTTCAAGACTAGAGGGATGTTAACCTCAATGGGATCTCTGTTCCCATTTAGGCACCACTTATAAAGCTTCATCCATTTATAAACATTAAGATTTTCTATTAGCAATTTTTTCTGCCCCCCTTTAACACTTGCTGCACATTCTTATGAGACAAGTACCTAAATGGAGTCAAGGCTGAATCATCCAGGCTTTCAGTTGCAGCTGCTCCAAATTGAGCAGCACCAGTAGCCCTTCAGACTGTTTGAGCAGATCCAGAGTGTGCGGAAATGTGTGATAATTGCCCTTGGACTATTACATTAGATGAGAGAACAAAGACTGACTGAGCCAATACAGGGTCACCACAACGACCTTTGGCATTTCATTCTGAATCTTCAGAAATACCTTGTAAATCAGTGGAAATGGTGGAAAAGTATACAGGAACCCACCCATCTAAGGGAACAAGAATGAGTATGTCCTCCAAGATTGGCTGCAATGATGTGTGGAATAGAATTATTCTAGCTGTCTGTTATGAAAGGTGGCAAACAGATCTATTTGAAGCATTTCCCACATCTGGACTAGATTCTGGAATGCCACTGCCTTGAGCTGCCACTCAAAGCAGACACCCAAGCAACTGCCACCTCAAGACATAAGACATGCAACACATAGTTCTCAAAGTCAGTGTGCTAAACAGTCACAGCCCTTAAGGCCAAACACAATGCCAGACACACTTGTTATAGGTGACTCCATAGTCAGACACACTGACGTCCCACTCACCAGACTGAACAAGGAAAAGATCACAGTAAGCTGCCTGTCAGGCGCTAGAATCCGCCACATAACACAAGCACTCAGGTCACTCCACAGCAAGTACAAGTATGACTCAGTCGTTGTCCATGCCGGTGTGAACGACCTAAGACGTACCTCCCTGGACTACATGAAAAGAGACATAGAGGAGCTCTCAGATTATGTAGCCCAGGCCGGTATGACCCTGACCCTGAGCAGTATCCTACCCTCACCAAGAATGATGCCACAATACAGAGACAAAATGATCAGCTTTAATAATTGGCTTAATTACTGGTGTCATTCTAAGGGGATCCAATGTCTATCTGCCTGGGATGACATGCTTGACAAGCCACGCTGCTTTGCAAGGGACGGCTTGCACCTGTCACCCCTGGGCTTCCGGATATTGGCAAAGGCTCTTGCCACCCCATAGTGCCTTTTTTAGGCAAGGCTCAAATGATAAACCTACCGCCCTAGAAAACAAAAATGGAGAAAAACTAAAGGTAATACTGCTCAATGCCAGAAGTCTAAACCTCAAGATGCACACCCTCGAAGCCCTCCTCAGTATGGAGAACATCGATGTCTGTGCTGTGACTGAAACCTGGTTCAAGGCTCCTGAGAGCACCCCAGCAATATCAGGTTATACCTCATATCATGCGTTCCGGCCCCAAAATCCGGACCGAACCACAAAAGGAGGGGGAGTATCCATATTCATAATGGATACCCACACCTCCAGGTTAGTGGCAACGCACGAAGCATCGGAGACCATCCAGGTGCAATTAACCATAGGTAAAACTGCCCTACAGTTTGTAACATGCTACAGACCACCTTCTCAAACTCAGGAAATGCACACAGCCTTCCTGAAGACACTGGAGAGTATGAATGTCTCTCCAAACACCATCATATTGGGTGACTTCAACTACCCAAACATAGACTGGGAACATTACTCAAGCCCCAACACCCTAGCCCAAAGGTTCCTTGAGTTCATAAACTCAAATGCTATGGAACAACTAGTCACCATTCCCACAAGAGGAGAAAATATACTAGACCTGATCATCACAAACATGGGGACAAAATGCTCCACACCGGAAGTATATCCCTCATTGGTGAGATCAGACCATAAATTAATCTCACTGGAGATCCACATCCTGCCCCCACCCCCAGAAAAAAAGACCACAGTGAAGAACTTCTCAAAAGCAAACTTCACACTTCTTAAGACTGGACTGGTATCCTTCAAGGCCCCCGAGCCAGTGGAAACCACAACCCACGCTGCTGAAACCCTTACAAATGCCTTCTACGAGCACCTCCAGGAATGTATGGATCAAGCAATCCCTAATAAAATCAAGACCCTTTCCACCAAAGGCAGGCGCCCGGTCTGGTGGACCCCAGCCATAAACAAACTCTACAACAAGAGGAGAAAGCTACTACATGACAGAGCAAAATCCTTAAAAGGGAAGGCATCTCTGATCAATACTAGCAAAAAACTACGATCACTCATAAAATCATCCAAGGCCAACTTTGAGAGAAAAATCGCTAATGACACAAAAGACAATCATAAAGCCTTCTTTAGCTATGTTAGAACCCTGGGTGGAAACTCCCAGATATGCTCAGAATTAGTCCAAAATGATAAAAAAATCACTGAACCCACAGACATTGCCAACATACTGGCAGACAGGCTCAGTGCAAATTTCTCCCCTCCCTCCCCCCAAAAGGAGAAATATCTATCCCACCAGAGTCTAGCCTCCCAAACATCTCAGAAGGCCAGGTGAGAGCTGCTCTCTCTAAAGCAAAAAACACAGCATCAATGGGACCGGACGGTGTCCCCGGCTGTGTGCTACACGAACTCAATGAGGAACTAAACCCACACATAAGGCTGCTGTTTAATCTTAGCCTTACTACAGGATACGTACACAAAGAATGGCGTACGGCAACTGTGATCCCACTCCACAAAGGCGGTGCTTCTACGGACCCTGGAAATTACCACCCCATAAGCTTGACGAGCCTTACTAAGGCCATTGATGAGGGTAAGGCAGTTCACACAGCCTACCTTGACCTAGCAAAAGCGTTCGACACAATACCCCACTCGGACATCATAGAAAAGCCCACCAGCTTAGATGTAAACCCATATGTCACAAGATGGGTTGCAAACTGGCTCAAGGACAGAACACACAGGGTTAGAGTTGCTGGTGCCATGTCAGACTCTAAGCCGGTCACGAGCGGTGTCCCACAGGGCTCAGTCCTGGGCCCCCTCTTGTTCGGCATTTATTTTTCTGAAGTGCAGGCAAACATAGGGGGATTGTGGCTGACAAAATTTGCAGATGACTGCAAACTGGGCACCATAATTGACACTCCATCAGACACAGACATCCTCCAGAGAGGTCTCATAGAAATGGATAACTGGTGCCAGAGCCATGGCCTTAAGCTAAATGCCAAAAAATGTACAGTCATACCCTTTGGGAAAAACAAGGTAACCCCTAATTACCACATAGGTGGTAATCCATTAAACACAGAAGAAGTTATCAGGGACCTGGGGACCCAAGTTGACAGTAACCTCTCTTTTGACACTCACATTGCCAAAGTGGTTAGGAAGACCTTCTACATTGCCCACCTGATCACGAAGGGATTCACATCCAGATCAGGAGAGGTCATTGTACCCCTGTACTCTTCACTTATCAGACCAATGATTGAGTACAACGCCCCATTCGGAATGTACCTTACCCGACACCTGCAGCAGTTGGAAAGACCCCAAAAGTTCCTCACCAAAAGGATAAAGGGGCTCAAACATATGTCATACGATGCCCGACTGAAGAAACTCCAGCTCTATTCAGTCGCATACCGTCTGCTCAGAGGTGATCTGTGCCTGACATACAAGGCCATGTCCAACCCGGAATTAATGGACATGCTCCACCTCAAAAAATCCAAATCCACCAGAGTCACGAGAGCAAGAGACTTAAACCTCAACACGGATATAAATAGGACATGCTGGAGGGACAGATTCATCACCCAGAGACTCCCTACACTATGGAACAGAATCCCAGTCCATGTGAGGCAGAGCCCCTTACTGACTCTGTTCAAGAGAAATCTTGACGAGTGGATGGGAGATCGTAGGTTTACCCCGGGAATCATCTCTGTATCACTGCTGGACAGAGGCACAGCAAACTAATGGGTATAGTATTCTCATCCTAAGGGGTGGTGAAAGCCACACACACTCTGGCTAGGCTTATAAACGCCCTAGGGCAGATAGCCTAGTATGAACCTATGAAGGTCTTCCTAGATCTGCTTAATCTGTCTGCTACAACATTTTACTCTGATGGGATATATGATTCCTGAAGAGTCAGGGACAGCTGTAAAGCCAGCTCCCAGCCCATCATTGTCAACCAGCACAGAGGGTATGACCTTGGACCCCTTATTTGTTGAGGTACCACATCACTGTTGTGTTGTCCTTAACCATAAGAAGAGGACTTTAAGTCCATACGTGGTGAAGGACTTTCAAGGCATACTTCTGTGCATTCTTGGGCCTCCAAGTGGTGCACTTGCATTCCCATTAACACAGCTCAACAAACAAAGTCAGACAAACTTGTCTGTAGAGACTACACCAGAACAGATGGGAAGAAGGGAAGTCCTGGATTGATACTCAGCTGTACTCTCCACCCCTGAAACTCTCATATGATAAGGTCCAGCACTGGCAACTGGGCTTCCAGGGAATGTGAGTGTCAGGTCCAACAATCTGGAACAAACCACTGAATTTTTCTCATGTGGAGGCAATCTACTGGTATCAAGAGAACTGTGAATGCCATCAGTCCTAGAATTTTTAGGAATTTTCTTGTTGAGGTGTCATTCCACCTCCTACAGGATTCATGAAATAGTGTCTGGTAGGACAGGACCTCGTTTTCTGAAAATAGGCCATTTTTTTTTCATTGGGGATAATTAATGATTAAACTTCTAATGAAACTGGGTCTTTGTAAGGGTGTCAGGCACAACTGGCAAATGATCAAACTGAACTCTAGCTGAGACAGTAAGATACAGACCTTCTCTAGAGATTACAAACATCTGGATACAAACTTTGCAGAAATCAGCAAGTCAACCAAGTAAGGACAAATGTGAATGCCAAGAGTCCGTTAGTGAACTACTACTGGAATAAGGATTTTGTAAACATTCAAGGGCAATGTACAGAACTGATAGTGTGAACCAGACACAACAAATCTCAGATATCTCCTGAAGCATTCAGCAAAGGTGTTATGATAATATGCATACTTCAAGTCCAGGGTCGCCAAGAAGCAGGGGTCTGGCAGAAGAGGAAGCACTGTCTGCAGGGTAAGCATTTTGAATTTGGTGACCTTTATAAAAGTTCTGATGAAGTCCTCTAGTTATGGAAAAAAGCACTTAACTTTCTTACCATTTAATAAATAATTCAATACTGTTCATTCATGGCTGGCGCTTTGCCAAGGTAGCTCTTTTTGGTTCATGACCTTTATAAAAGTATTTCAGAAAGGATAGTTTCAACAACTGTCTCCACAACAATTCTATTTTGGGGACCAGGTAAATTCTGGAGTAGAAACCTTTCATTCTGTCCAAAGGAGGTACTGTCTATGACCTCTGAGTCCAGCATGTTCCAGAGTATAGGAGGAAGTAACGAAGTGTGGTCTGGTGGGTGAGGGGGTACCCCCCTGAATGGAGAAAGATATTCCTTCCACTGCCACCTACAACATTTGACCATGAAGTTGTGCACCCACTGTTGGAAACCACTGACAGCCATGCCACCATGTTGAGAGCTAACCTTCGAGATGAGGCCCCATAGGGGAACCTGGGAATGACAGTTGCTGAGCCTTGACAAAGTCATAGGTTGGAACAGGGGTTATCCTTTTTCGGAAAGTAACCCCTCTTGTTAGGTTTGGCAGAGCTCTTGTCCTGCCATTTTCTTAGGTATTTTGGTTATTATTTGGCTGGCACTCTGTTTGTTGGGACAAAATTCTGGAAATATGGAACATTTTAGACATCCCTTGCAACTATCATCTCAGTGCTTTAGGATATGATAAGCACACAATCAGAATCAGGCAGTGTAGTCATAATCTCATTTTTTTATCTCATCAGAAAAGTTTTGTTTGTGCAACCAAGCATACCTCCCTACCATCACCAGTGTCACTGCATTTCTAGAAATGGTGCTGACCCCTTCCAAGGCACTCTCTGAAGCATTCTTAGACACTGGAAGCAATTTCTTTCACAAAGTTTTGCCATTCAGCAGGTAATAATGAAACAAACTTGTGTAAAGTATACATACATTTCAACACAAACTTCAACATAAACACTGGTAGTTAAAAACTTTTAAAGCTTCTGTGCTGGACTGCAAAAGCTTCTTTCCTTGAGGTTCTAGCCACTTGCATAGTTTATTTTGAGGGACTGAGTTTGACGAAGGCATGGTCTTTTTCTTGGCAAAGTTAACTGGGGACACAGAAGCAAGGTCTGCAGATACTGGGAGACTGTTGACTGCAAAGTGGTGGGTTTTCAGTCTCTTTTTTTGCATGCTCCACACTAGTGGGAGGATCTCCATATGAACAGTGGTAACAGAATCTGTACTCTTGACTTTCCCTGCATCTAAACAGTTTGGTTCTCCAGTACTTAAACCAGGTAATGGTACTGCATTGGAGAACATGTCTGACCCTCATGTCATGTACAGTTGTGGTACTTAAACCACAACATGGGACCTGGAGGAAAAAGAAGATGAGTGGTCCAATAGCCTGCCCAAGACTACTGTGGAGTCACAAACTATAGGATGATGCATATTTCTTGATTTACTTCTACGTTTTTAGGTGAACAAGGGGTAGATGGTGGGGGAGGGGAGACACCATAGCTGAGTCCATAAATGTAGGAAACAAAAAGTAGCCAGAGCAATACCAATGAAGGCTGAAAGTCAGCCCAGTACCAAAAAAAAAAACAAAAAAAAACTACAAAATCCAACTGTTTTCCCTTTAAATAAATAGCAATATGAAATCTATTTCTACAGGGATACTATTCCGAATACTGCACTGAATAAAATGACATTAGTTTCAGAAACACAGCTCAAAGTATAAAATACATGTTAAAAGTCCTCCAATTTTTAGAAAAAGAAAAATAAAAAATTAGAAAGAAATAATTAGAAATAGCATAAAACGGTTTCAGACAAGAAATAAAGCTTAAGCCTATGAAAAAAAATCTTATCAGAAATGTTTAACATAGAAAACGGTTCCAAAATCATGATTTAAATGAAAAAAAAATAATAATTTCAAATGCTGTGATCCTGTTCAATCACCTCAAATAATCCAAACACCACAGAAAAAACTACAACATCAAGTTTCTGTGGCAACATTTCCAAATTAAACTTTTAATCAACAGAAATAATAGGCGCAAGCTTTGAAAGCATGAGGTAATGAGAGGAATTGTAATAAAATGGTCATAGTACAGAAACTTAAACTTTTACAAATAGTGATAAAACAAATTTGAAGGAAAAACAATTTGTAGAAGCTAAAAATCAGCTTAAAATAAACAGTATAAGCCTTATACTATGCAGGAAAAGTAAAACCCAAGCATGTACAAAATTTCTAATCAGAAAAAGTCACAGTAGCAGAATACACTTTTCAAGCACTGACAGGAAAAGCAGAGAAAGGAAATAAAAGTCAAAGGTTTTTTTATCTGACCTCAGTGGTTGGAGAGATCCAGAGTAAAGGAACAGTCTTCAAAGAAATTATTTTCATACTATGGCTCTAGAAAACTGAAAGGGTCATATCTCTAAGGCTGTCCCTGTACTGCCAGGTGATTATCACACTCAAAGACAGGCAGTGGGAAGAACTCTTGAGTTTTAGTAGACTGACAGAACATGATAGCAGGGCACTACTACACAAATGCCAGTAAGGCAGTATGTTTGTTGAACATTAAAATGTTTTGTTTACCCTTAAAATGTGCCAGCTTTTAAATATTCAAAAGGTAGCAACTTGCTCCGAGCAGCTGCTCTCCAAAAAGATGAAAGTAAACAGTTGAATAAATGCACAAACCCTTACCAACAAATAAATCACACATTTACACTTGAATAATTAAACTTTGCACATGAAAAGCTCTATTTCTGAAAATATGTAAACAGTAAAAATCTGCATGAGAAATTGAAAATAAAACATTCAGAAATGACATTAGATGGCCAGAAAATAAAATGTAAACTAAATCCTGTCTGGTTCTGCCTAAAAGATATACTGTATTTTATTGTTTCCAGCTTTACAGTCCACAGTACAATTTCAGAGTCCTTACTGGTAATGGTTCCATTATTTCAGTGCTGCCCCAAGGGTATACAACAGAACAGTAACCGCTGATCTGTCTGAATTAACAATCCGTCTCTCTATATGTCTACAAACAGGAATTCCTGTTGTTTTAGTTTGAATTTAAAACATGCTCTTTCTGATCAAAGTTACATATCTAGACTGGGAAAAGTACGATTCGGAAAGGCAGAGACCAAATAAGAAAATCATCATGTGACCTAACCAGAATCTTTATGTAGCAGACACGGAGATACTACACATAGTCAAGCAATGTTCAGTTGAGCTGAAATACATTCCACAATCACAAATGCAAAATTATATACCATTTTACACATTTTGTTTAACATATTACAAATCTCTGAAAAAGTTAAGTACAATGCAGCCTTTTTCCACTTTTACATTTTAAACAAGGATCTACACACATTTTAAACTAGTACAGGTTCAACACAGCTAGATTACTTTTTTATGCATTTTTCTTAAGAAGGTCATTTAACATTCTTCTAGTTTGTTTATAACAATCTTCCTCACACTGGAGCACAGTTCATCTTATCAAGTCCAAAGCATTTCAATAATAGTGGTAATAAAAATGCCTGCTTGCTGAATTTAAACCATCTTTTCTGCTCCTTCGATGAGTTTTAAAGGCCCCAATGAGCCTAATGTTCAGCTTATCTTACCGACACATGTACAGTACAATGGCCAGTAAGTAGTAAAAAAAAATCCTGAAACACTTCTATGTGACACAAGATTTGGGAAAATATATGAATGAATAGCTTTAGAGAAAGCACTGATCCACAAAAGCAAACTCTGAATGATACTAAACCACAGATCAAATATGTATATAATTAGAATTCGTCTTCTTGTGAATACCACAACTGTGTGCATGACCAAGAAAGTTGATATTACAAAGCAAGCTGTATTGGAAAAACTTATGATGTTATGTGGTTCTAATTGCTATCTAGCAAACATAAAACTGTCAATGGTCTCTGATTTTTCCTTGAATCTCAACAACGATCCTTGAAGGGCATGCTGAATGGAAACTAGATCTCTGTTGCATGCATCACAAATCACATTCTTTTCACAGTTAGCAGTTGCAAAGACACTGCTACTAGCACATTTTTTGTCTAAATGTTGTAAATATAAGCTTGATATTAGCTACAAGGATTTCCATTCACAGGGATTTCATCTTTAATCTTTCCCATTTATTTCAAAACATACTGTACACAATGACAGTCAATGTCTACAGGACATAATCTTAAAGCAAATGCAGTCAATTAATGATGACATCACAGGCAACCATGTATATTTTGTTGCCTTTGATTATTCAGATGTTTGCCTACCAAAGTTAGAACTTCATGCAGAAAGGCACATTTGTTAACCAAAATCTTAATTCTGGCAAACTGCAACTTAACCAGGTATTACTTTATATAACTTTAACTATCCATATAGCTACAAAGTGAAATGCCCTCAGCATTGATGAAAGTAACATTGCTTAAATGAATTTGAGTAGACTTGACTGGAGTATGTTGTGAATAGGAACTTTTTCAGTTTGATATAAATACTCTGTGACAGAGATGTGTAGTTAAGGTAAATTATTAATTGAGCAATTCACATCAATACACACTACCAGATGTAAGTGTGTGGTTTTGTGTGTGTGTGTGTGTGTGTGTTTGTGTATATGTGCATGCATGTACATGCATAACATATTATTTTAAAAAGGAGAATGTATGAGACATAGATTTAAAGCTTAAGAGCTAACCAAAGTAACATACATTTTATGAGGTCTCACTGTAGCTTGACTATAACCCTCAGTATGGTTACAGTACTCACTCTCACTCATCTTAATCACCAGCTAAACACTGCACTTCCATTGCTGACCCCATGTTCATCTCACGGTTATAAAAAAAACTTCCAACACAGCATCCCAAACTACTAATGATGCTTTTTGCTGATGTCCTGCTGCTATTACATGCAGGGAGCTCTTCAGTCACTTTTCAGATGGAACAGCAAAAATGTTTCACCCATCTGGTAATAGTTTTCATCCAGCTCTTGCAATATACACAAATAAGATAAAATCAATGTTGTTAAGGGCACAATTAAGACTAACCAAGGACATGGCTCTAACTACAACTCATCCCCTGGAGGAAATTATCAAATATGTGCACTCATGATGATATCTTAGACTGATATTAAATTTCAAAAAATTCTATATACGGACACAATAAGCAATGGGGCACTATCCATTCTGAAACTTGCTTATAAAATATATACATATATATTCTTTGCTCCACTGTCTACTTTTCTCCCTTCATATATTAAACTACAATCTTTAATAGATCAAGCCAAGAACCGGTGCAATGAAGGTTATCCAAAGTAGGCACAGTAAGCAGGTAGCAGTTGATAAAATAAAACGGGTTTATTATTTAGTAAGTAAGCCTCCAACAACGAACATCAACGACCAACAAACAAATTCCTTTAGATATAAAGTGCAAACATTAAGCGCTTTCGTCTCCACACCGGGAGACCTCTTCAGAATAACTTTACAAAAATCAAGTTTGCCTTATATACATCTTGCTCTGCCTCATTAATCAATTAGTTTGTCAATTAACTAAATTGCTGCTGTATTACAATCTTATTCAAGCAAAGTTAACTAAGTAAATTTTTCCTTGGCTTGAATGAAATAAAATAAAGTCCTGCTTAACTTAATAAAAAAATCCTGCTGAGTAATGATTACATTCAATAGGACATTCAGATAAAACAACACATTTATATTTGTATTTGTACAATAAAAATTTTTGAAAGAAAAAGCAAAAATGCAAGTAATTAATAAGCAACACTTCTATGCCACTTGCTTCATTGTATAAGCCCTATCTGTATAGTGTCTCATGTGGACAAACACTGGTATTGTCAGTTAACATACATTATTCCCTCCAAGAAAAAACATGCAGATATAATAGCCCCCTTTTTTTTAAAAATTAATTTGAATTATGACATTGTCCATATAAATATACAAGCATGAATATATAAAAAATCTAAAAATATACGATGTTGTATGTATAATTGATATAATTAATATAATTAATAATAAAAACCTTATAAATATATAAATATATAAATGTATAAATTATTAATATTAAAATACTTAAAATACTTGTAAATACATAATGAATGGTGTGAGTGTATATATGTTTGTATATAAATATATAATGTATAATAAATATATAATTAAATAATTAAATACATGAATAAATAAACATTAAGATAAATACTGAGTCAAATGTTGGATATTTTCTAAGTAAGAAAGCTTTTTTATATAGCACTTACTAAAACACTCTCATTTTTCAACTTTAAACACAAGACAGTTTTGTTTCCTGCAGTACAATATCAAATCAAACTGTAAATAGATGCTGAACATCTATTGTTGTTGTACACCCTTAGCCAGTTTGGGGTCTGAGGCTAAAAACTTCAATGCTGGGGTGATGAAAATATGATCATTCAGGCCCTTACCACAACATGCATCAAGCCTGAGTTGCCATATCATTTCCCTATATTGAATCTTAGCTTCCCAATCACCCCCTCTATCCGGATATGGTACCACCTCCAAAACCCAAAACTTGAAATCGGCCTTATCACATTTAATGGCATGTCTGTATAATGCGTTGTTCTCATTGTGTCTGTTTATATCACGGGTGTGTTCATAAATTCTGTTCCGCAACAACCTCTCCGTCTTGCCAGTGTTTGTCCACATGAGACACTATACAGATAGGGCTTATACAATGAAGCAAGTGGCATAGAAGTATTGCTTATTAACTACTTGCATTTTTGCTTTTTCTTTCAAAAATTTTTATTGTACAAATACAAATATAAATGTGTTGTTTTATGTGAATGTCCTATTGAATGTAATCATTACTCAGCAGGATTTTTTTATTAAGTTAAGCAGGACTTTATTTTATTTCATTCAAGCCAAGGAAAATTTTACTTAGTTAACTTTGCTTGAATAAGATTGTAATACACCAGCAATTTAGTTAATTGACAAACTAATTGATTAATGAGGCAGAGCAAGATGTATATAAGGCAAACTTGATTTTTGTAAAGTTATTCTGAAGAGGTCGCCCGGTGTGGAGACGAAAGCGCTTAATGTTTGCACTTTATATCTAAAGGAATTTGTTTGTTGGTCGTTGATGTTCGTTGTTGGAGGCTTACTTACTAAATAATAAACCCGTTTTATTTTATCAACTGCTACCTGCTTACTGTGCCTACTTTGGATAACCTTCATTGCACCGGATCTTGGCTTGATCAATTAATTTGTGGTGGTACGAGTGTTTGGTTACTAGTTGAATTTTCCATTTTTCGGTGGCAAGGAGTCCGAGGCAGCTGTTTATTTCGTGGAGGACGATGGATAGTAGCAGTATGTTGAACAAGCTTTTGCGGGTAATTCAATCTCATTCCCAGCCAGGCGCTTCACAAACAGGCAGTAGTGGGGGCATACCTTGCGCACAGAGTAGCTCCAAGGACCCGAGGAGCAAGCGCGATGAAAACGAAACCAGTAGTCAACGGGCACGGGACAGGCGAGGCCCTAGGGTCAACACTGGGACTGGATCTAGTGACATTGAGCTTGATTATTTACCAAACAGCGTCGGGAGCCATGGCCTTGACAAGCAAAACTGGGATAAGTACAGAGATATTGATTTTAACATATGGCTGGACAAATCTTTTGGTGGTTCGAGGGAGAATGAAACTACAAGAAGCAAGGAGCCAAACAACGTTTATTCATACAAGGACAAATGTAAAGTTTTTAAAAAATTTATTTCTAAATATAAAGCCCAATCTGTAGAGAACTGGTATTTTGAGAAGTGTATTAAGGATCATACTGTTCCTAAGGGGCTTAGGTTAAATAAGTTCCCTAATAACATTAATTATGACAATGATTTTTTTAAAGAAATATGTGGTGTTTTTAATGAGTGTGGTTTGTCAGTTTTAAAGATCATGATAAAACACAATTCCAAGGTTATGCAGGATACTAAACATGAGATAGATAAAATAAATGGGGAAATTATGAATGATTTGTTGTTTTCTGTGGATGAGCACAAACAAACATATTACAGGGTACTGCATGACACTGATATTTACACTAACAGCAATATCAGTAGGAAATTAAAAAAACTTGAAAGAGACATTGCTGAGTACAATGCAGGGACAGCCTATTTTATGGGTGAAAACAGTAAAGGGCCAAAATACAATGGTGGTTATCACAACCCACAGGCACCCAGGGCTAATAGAAGAGTGGACCGTCCTAGAGCATTCCAGAATGATAGGAAATGGCATGACGGGCAGGACAGGAACTACAACAGGTATGAATGGAATAGGGGGGGGTACCAAAACACGCAGTTTAACCAAGAATATCCCAGGTTGGTTAGGAATGAAGATGCTGATTTACTGCAAGACCAGGGTGCTGTTGATGAGGTTAGGAGATCTGAAAGGATCAGGAATAGGCAACAGCAACGTTATTCTATGGCGACAGCAGCTAATACCAATTCCAACCACGTGGGTAGGTATGAGGGGCAAGAGGATTTTTAAACAGCTTAGACCAAGACAAAGCTCACAGTAATACAGAATGTAGTGAGACATCTAGGCAGATTATATATATATGCATAACAATTTTAACATTTTTAACTATACTGACTTGGTGATTGATCAAAACTATTTTAAATTATTTACAAAAGGTTTTTCGTTTGTCCCTATGAAAAAAACAAGTATAGATAAGTTAATTTTAGATGTTAAAATGTTCACAAGGAAATTAAATCTTATGCACATACATAGTGGGGATACAACCATGAATGAGACGGTTTTTAAAAGGCATAGTGTTTGGAACCCACCATTACACTTTGAGATAGCTAATTTTGAAAGTTATGTTATGAGCAGGATTAGGTTGGATTACAAGGTCAATGAAGGGGTGACATGTAACTTGAACAAAAAGGAAGAAAAAGTACTGTATGATTTAAGTAATAATAAAAGTCTTCGAGTGATGAAACCTGACAAGGGAGGGGGTGTTGTGATTATGGAGACCTGGGAATACATCAGGAAGATGAAGGAGATTTTAGATAAGGACCAAAACTACAGTATCGTGACCAGAAATGAAATCAACATTTTTTATCAGAAAATAGATTTAATTCTAGAGGACAATCTCTTTACTGGGTTGATGGATTTGACACTATATAAATACTTGAAAGTGGTCAAACCAGTTGTTCCAGGGATCTTTGGAATCCGCAAGACACACAAATCTGTACAGGATCCCCCCTTGAGACCTATAGTGGCTTTGCAGGGCTCAAAGACTCAGCCCATGGCCATTTATGTGGATGCTATGACTAAGAATATTTATTCAAGATGGAATCACATTTTAAAGGACTCAAATCAACGAGATGGTTTTTAATGAAGGAATGTTTTTTTGTAACAATAGACGTAAAAGAACTATTTACAGTTATACCCCAAAAACCTGGATTAGAATGGTTTGAAAACACCTTAGTGGAGATGGATTGGCTCACACCTGGTGAATTTAGGAATGTTTTGGTTAGCATGGAATTGGTGCTTAAATATAACTTTATATATTTTGAAGGGGATTACTATCACCAGAAAGAAGGAGTGGCCATGGGATCGGCCTGCGCACCTGTATATGCAAACATTATCATGTTACACAGGGAAAGGGAATATGTTTTTAAAAGTGAATATAATCAATATATTTCTCAATATTTTAGGTTCCTGGATGATATATTTATTTTTTGGAAAGGAACCAGGGAGAAAATTGAGGAGTTTATAAGTTATATTAATGTTACAACATCCTTTTTGAGGTTTACACATGAGATAGAAACAGAGGTAACACACTTTCTTGATGTTAAGCTTACTAAGGACAGGATGAACAAGAAATACAAATCCAACATTTATAGAAAAGAACACTTTTCGAATTCCTACCTGCACTACCATAGTGACCATCCCAAACAACTTAAGAAGAATATTGTCAAAGGTCAGATGATTAGGATGGCCAGAATGATATCGGATGAAGAAGAATTTTTAAAAGAAATTATTCATTTAGAAAAACTCTTTAAGGAGAGGGGGTACCCTAGTAATCTTATCAACTCGGTCAAGGGAACTGTGGTATCGGGTAGGGGAACTAGATATCATCCCCTTCTAAGTGGGGAGAGTCAAGAAGCTGTAGCAACCATCGGTTGTATTGAACAGAGCTTGAAAGGTGTAGAAGGAAGACAGGAGGAGGTGGGGTTAACACCCTACTTGACTACCACATACTATTATGGAACCTTTCGGTTAAACAGGGGGATACATGAAACCTGGAACATGTTTAAAAACATAGCTACAAAAACTGATGTTTTTAAAAATAAACTGAGATTCAGTTACAGGAGAAATCACAATATTAAGAATATCTTGGAAAGGAAAGGAAATACTATGACAGGTACCAATAGGAAGCAAGGAACATACAAATGTGGAAGTTGTGCTCAATGTTCATATATATACAATAAGAAAGAGGTAATGATTGCAAGTATACCTCAAAAATTGGTGGCTGGAAGCTACAGTAGTTGTTACACCAAGGGCCTAGTGTACTTAGTAATCTGTACAGGATGTGAGAGTTTTTACGTTGGCAAGACGGAGAGGTTGTTGCGGAACAAAATTTATGAACACACCCGTGATATAAACAGACACAATGAGAACAACGCATTATACAGACATGCCATTAAATGTGATAAGGCCGATTTCAAGTTTTGGGTTTTGGAGGTGGTACCATATCCGGATAGAGGGGGTGATTGGGAAGCTAAGATTCAATATAGGGAAATGATATGGCAACTCAGGCTTGATGCATGTTGTGGTAAGGGCCTGAATGATCATATTTCCATCACCCCAGCATTAAAGTTTTTAGCCTCAGACCCCAAACTGGCTAAGGGTGTACAACAACAATACATGTTCAGTATCTATTTACAGTTTGATTTGATACTGTACTGCAGGAAACAAAACAGTCTTGTGTTTAAAGTTGAAAAATGAGAGTGTTTTAGTAAGTGCTATATAAAAAAGCTTTCTTACTTAGAAAATATCCAACATTTGGCTCAGTATTTATGTTAATGTTTATTTATTCATGTATTTAATTATTTAATTATATATTTATTATACATTATATATTTATATACAAACATATATATACTCACACCATTCATTATGTATTTACAAGTAATTTAAGTATTTTAATATTAATAATTTATACATTTATATATTTATATATTTATAAGGTTTTTATTATTAATTATATTAATTATATCAATTATACATACAACGTCGTATATTTTTAGATTTTTTATATATTCATGCTTGTATATTTATATGGACAATGTCATAATTCAAATTAATTTTTAAAAAAAAAGGGGCTATTATATCTGCATGTTTTTTCTTGGAGGGAATAATGTATGTTAACTGACAATACCAGTGTTTGTCCACATGAGACACTATACAGATAGGGCTTATACAATGAAGCAAGTGGCATAGAAGTTTTGCTTATTAACTACTTGCATTTTTGCTTTTTCTTTCAAAAATTTTTATTGTACAAATACAAATATAAATGTGTTGTTTTATGTGAATGTCCTATTGAATGTAATCATTACTCAGCAGGATTTTTTATTAAGTTCAAGCAGGACTTTATTTTATTTCATTCAAGCCAAGGAAAATTTTACTTAGTTAACTTTGCTTGAATAAGATTGTAATACAGCAGCAATTTAGTTAATTGACAAACTAATTGATTAATGAGGCAGAGCAAGATGTATATAAGGCAAACTTGATTTTTGTAAAGTTATTCTGAAGAGGTCTCCCGGTGTGGAGACGAAAGCGCTTAATGTTTGCACTTTATATCTAAAGAAATTTGTTTGTTGGTCGTTGATGTTTGTTGTTGGAGGCTTACTTACTAAATAATAAACCCGTTTTATTTTATCAACTGCTACCTGCTTACTGTGCCTACTTTGGATAACCTTCATTGCACCGGATCTTGGCTTGATCTATTAATTTGTGGTGGTACGAGTGTTTGGTTAAACTACAATCTTTCCTAGCACTAGTTCCTTAACTATTAACAGTGACACTAAGAAGATCTACTTTCATTAACTATGCCACATATAAAACTTTCTCTGTATTAGCACCCACTCTTTGAAATTGCATTGTGCCTTACACACTATGTTTCCACATATTTCACTTTTACATACAGGCTGTTTCTACATTTGATGGATTAGACTATCTGTAAACATTGTGTCACTCATCCCTAATCATATTCAAATGCAATTTGGAACAATGGATGGGAAATCACAAATTTAACCCTATGTCTCTAATGGATAGGGACAGCCTGCAGATGTTTGATGTGTACAGGCCGGGTCTATATTAGATTGTCGAAATGGCATTACGGGGAATGCCGTTTCGACGATATATAAAGAGGAAATGCTTAAACAGCGAAAGCTCAGGTCAGCAATTTGTTTCCTATGGAAAAAATTGCTTGGCCTGAACCGTGACACTGCCCTTTACCCCACTGTAGTGCGATCCCGGATTTGGTATATTTAGTTAGGGTGGGTGTGAGGGGTGAAGCCCCCCACTTTAAATTGTTTTAACTGGTGTGTTTTGATTTGTTGATCTACCAACTTTTTTCCTAAGAAAAAAATCTGTGACCTGGGGTTTCGCTCTTTTACCATTTCGCTCTTTATGTGTTGTCGAAACAGCATTCACTGTAATGCCATTTTGACAATGTAATATAGACCAGTACAGCCCTACATTATAACTTGTAAAATACTTGGGGTATTGACACATATCTGAAATATTTTGGTAAATTTAAGTAAGCTTTGCTAGGCCTATCATGGCTTTTGGGCCTAGTAGTACCTATAAACCTATGGAAAAAGACAAAACAGACACTTTCAAGTATCTAAGTCATGCATAAGTACCTCACAGCATTTATTCATTCATTTACTCATTCATAGGAAGGGGAATTGTAACACCAAACCCATGGTTTACCTGGCTAAGTGTAGCAAGTGTCTTGGGTTCTATGTCGGTAAGACCGATAGACCCCTGAAAAGCCGGATATATGAACAGCTCTACCACATTAAAAAGAAGGATAAGAACAATGCCCTGTACAGACACTCGGAAGTAAACCCATCATGTACCACCTTTAAGTTTGGAATACTACAATGTTTGACAGAAAATCCTAGAGGGGGGAAATATAAAAGCATTATTAGAGGAGAAAGAGGTCAGATGGCAGCTGTTATTAAATGCTACTAGACACCTGGGGATTAATGACAATATTCCCATTAATCCAGTATTGGAGCTTAGGCAATAACAGTAACAACTATGATCCTACAAAATACAATTTTAAGTAATCACAGTACTTTGAAATTGTTTATATTTTATAGTACTTTAGACATATTGATGTATAATATTTGCATTGTTTTAATTTTTTAGGAAGAGTGTAATTTTTTTCTACATTGACAGTTGTAAGAAAAGAAACAGACACAGCAAAATGTTGGTATTTAATTGGTACTTTACAATATGTTATGTACATTTGGGATGCTGTGACTTTAAGGTGGCAATTAGTATATGTAATTAGGGAGTTTTTATTGGATGAGTTTGTGTATTTAATTAACATGTGGAGTGACTTCAAATGATTTCTTGAAGTCCACGGTCAGTGGATGAAAGTGCTAAATCTTGAATAAACTGAATTTTATGGAGTACTGTGATATTTTAGGGAAGCATTGTGATTGTTGGTGTCATCATTGAAAGGGAAGTGAGTGTATTCCTTAGCATTACCTGACATTTCATAACCATATTTTTCTGTGTTTTTCCAAATCTTCCATATTTATTTTCCATCGTATAATTTTTTTCTTGGTAAGCCATTATCTCCTCATTTTTCCACTCACCTTCTCTTTTGTACCTTTTCATCATATCACATTCTTTGTATTTACATGTTAATAACTTAGTTATTAAATTCTCATTATTCTCTCTTATCCCCTTGAGTACTTTATACACACTTAAAAGATGATGCATATACAATAGGGTTAATTAACTCGCGACTCTTTTCCTACATACACAATGGTTCAGTCCAGAGTCCTGTATAAAAGAAAATGTAATATTCATTACTTCTTTTTCATATATTGCTGGATTTTAAATACTCTAGGTAAATACACAAAATTTTCATAGAGCCACTGAATTCAACCAATAAACCTTTTTTTTCTTGAATGGCAATGCAAATGACTTCCAAAAACCACAAACATATATCTGATCCTTCGTACGACATTTTGCCATTGGAAATCAAAAATCTCCCGCCTACCAAATTTAATCCCAAATATTTCTTTTTCTTGCATATTAAATTCACTTACTCATATCAAAACCTTTACTTTTCTCCTTGTTCAAACTCATACCTACTATTTATAAATTATTATTTAAGTGCAATGGTAATCCATCCATCCCAATTGTCTCTCTAGATATTAATATAATGTCACTGGCATAAGATAGCATGATAGGAATCTCAATTACCTCTTTAGTTTCATGTCTTACATATTTAAATATCCTGACTAGCATAAGTTGTTATTGCATTCATTACTTATGCAAATATTATGCCACTAAAATGGCAGACTTAATTCCTCTCAATTTTAATTTCTTCACTTAAACACCCTTTAATCAATACGTTACCTTTATTGCATTTGTAAGCAGTAACACAGATTGACTTTTCACACATATTATATAATTAAAAGCTTTGGTTAAATCACCTACCATAATTAGTAGTTTCTCATGACTATTTAATAAAGTCATCCACTAATTCTCTAACCTCCATTAATAATTTTCAGCATCCTCTGCCTTTAACACTATATAAAGTATCTTGTAATATTTGTAAAAGTTTAATTTCCATCCTTTTCTGTACGAACTTCATGAAAATCTGTATTATTCAATAACACAGGCCACCAATTCTGAATATTATTTCTATCACCCTTTTCCATATTTATTTATATAACATTTGTTGACTGGGAAAGTCTGACTTGGAACGAGCCAATTTTCAGCAGACACCCAGGGAGAAATGCTCCAGATTCATGTCTTTGTTATTATATGCCCCTCTACATAGTTCTTTATAAGTAAAACCAAATCCAGCCACGTATTTAACAAATTCTATAAAGCAATTCTTTTGTACTATTGTCAAATTCTTATATATCTTGCACTCTATCCCTTCTGGTCTTGCACTTGTTTCTAGATTTACTTTTCCTAATATTCTCTCCAATTATCCTGATGTTATTCTCTTTTCCAAATCACTATTATCTTGATCTGATAATGATTTCTCTTTCCATATATGTTCTATCTTATCTCCAAACATTTCTTGAACATAGCCTTCTTTCAGCTTTTCCTGGTTAGGGGTTGCCACAGTGGATCACTGGTCCACTATTGATTGGCAGAGGATTTTAATGGTGTTGATTTGCCAGCTCAGCACCCAACCTTCACACACACACACACACACACACACACACACACACACACACACACACACACACACACATGCACCTACCTCCATGTCTTTAATGCTCACTCGACTGCAGGGAAAACATGCAGACTGCATACAGAAGGTGCTCCAGCCGAGAATCGAACCGGAGAGCCTCTTGCTGGGAGGCTAAAATCCATTTACCATTAAACATTATTTAATTTATACTTTCATTCCACATAACTCATATAAAATAAACTTTTATCTAATCTTTTAACATATTCTTTACTTCTGTTCTTCTATCCACATTTAATCATATCCATGTTTATTTTATCCACTTCCTTTATATCTTAAAAAAACATTTTACATAGTTTTCCCCATAACTTTTTAGTTTTTGACATTTCAAAAACACATGTTCCATAGTTTCTTCTTCTTGACAATGTAAACATATTCTACCACTTTTCTTCTTATATGGCATATTTACTTTTACTGGCAATTTATCTATTACCAGTCTCCAAAACAAATCTTGACATTCTGCTTTCTGATTGCAACATGTGCTTCTTATTTTTATCGCTTTTTTCATGTTTAAGATTTTCCCATGGTTTTACACAGTAATGTTTTATCAATACACTAATACCATACATTTCTATTATTTCATATTGTCAATTTTTATTTTCCACAAAAATATTTTTTCTTGCTAGTATGTTATTTCCCCACTTACATACTTTTTCTCTTTTACTCTTTTTTACCACACCCCAAAATTTGTCATACTTATATTTTTACACTTTTAATATTAATCTCTCATCTTTTCCATGTATCCACTTTAACACTTTGTACAAATATAATGAAGCAGCATAGATCACTGGGTTAATTAACCCTAACCCTCCTTCTTTATTTATATACATAACTCCTCTTTTTACTGGGTTAATTTTTCATATATGGGATTCTAGAATAATCTGCAATAATTCCTTTTCAAGTATTATTGGCAACATAAGTATGCTAATTTTCCTATCAGCTATAAATTTATCAAATTAGCCTTTTTTCTGAATGATAATTTATATGTTCTCCACAAAAGACAGCTTTGTTTAATTTCTTTTATTGTTTTTTTCCCCACTGAATTCTACTTACATCTTAATTGCCAAATTGTACACCTAACACAAAAATTGCATTCATTGTAAAATATATACCTCTATCATTACTATATTTATTTATTTATTGCATTTGTTGACCGGGAAGGTCCACTGGGCCAAAGAGTGCCCATTTTCAGTGGAGGGCCGGGGAGAAAAGCTCCACACAGATAAAATATAATAACAATATAATGTTTACATTGTGATAGAAGACAAGATAACAGACATCACCTAAACCTTTACTTTTCACTTTATTTAAAGCCACCCCTATCATCTATAGACACTCATTTTTGCAAACTATTGCTTCTTTTATTCAAATGCCCCCTCCCCAATTATTTTTATGTAATCTGCATATGTTAACAGAACTGGAATTCTTAACTCTTCAGGTATTATATACCCCACCTCCTTCATTTTGTAATTTATTTCACATACTATCACATTCATAACTAATGCAAATAGTATACAACTCATTGGACAGCCCTGTCTTACACCACTCTACATATGTACCTCTTGGCTTAACCAGCCATTTACAAGTATTTTTTATTTTATTAATACTATATGCTGACAAACATACTTTCCTAACTTTCTCACCTATATTACATTCTTTCATTATAACCCATAAGATTGCATGTCCAATTGTGTCAAATGCCTTATTAAGGTCTCCTATCATGATTTTTGCTTTTGCTTTTCACTTCATACTATCATCCACAATTTCTCTACCTATCATTAATAATTCTTGACAACCTTTCACCTTTATACAATATATGCTATATTCCATAATATTTACCATTTTAGTTTCAAATCTCTTTTGTATTATTTTCATAAAGATCTTATAATCATTATTATTCAACACTACTGGTCTCTATTTTTTTTTAATTGTCTTCTATCTCCTTCTTCCATATGAATTAAAGTACTCCACTACATATTTCTTTATATATAAAACATTAATGTAACCATTCAATCAAAATCTTTAAAAAACATTGTTTGCCAATCCCTAATTTTTTATGCATTTCATAACCTAGTCAGTCTGAGACTGCAGCCAATTCTGTATTTACTTGTCCTAATACTTTATCTAGCTCATTTAAATAAATCTTCTTTTCCAAGATTTTACTCTTTTTTTTCTGTTAACTTTTTTTACTTTCCATGTTTTTTTTTCACTGCCTTCTTATTTCTTTAAACATTTGTTGTACATATTGTACTAGACTATTCATAATCTTTTTTCTGCCTCCTTCTATTACTTCTTTTGTATTTTTTTATTTTGTTCATTATGCTACCATCTCCCTTTACCAATCTGTTTAATTAACTTAATACTTTTCTTTTTCCTTGTAAAAATGTCTTTGCTTATATAACAATTCTTGTATTTTTTTCTTGATTTTTTTCATATAATTCTTTTTCTTTCTCAAATTACTACCATTATGTTTTAAATCTTCCAATGCATCATTGTATGTCTTTAATAATTTTTCTTTTTCTACTTTTCTCACATCATATTGGCACTGTAAAAACATTTTTTATATTTTTTATTAAATATCCACCAATCAGACCAATTTTTATAAAATATTCTCATAGTAATATGATCTTTCCATAACTGTATTACTTATCTCTTTCCTTCTTCATTCCATCCTTTCTCATTTATTCTTTGTA
Organism: Protopterus annectens; assembly: GCF_019279795.1. Lineage (NCBI taxonomy): Eukaryota > Metazoa > Chordata > Ceratodontiformes > Protopteridae > Protopterus > Protopterus annectens. The sequence continues at coordinate 1,348,040,470 of NC_056729.1, read as the reverse complement.
TTCTATTGTCTATTTTATATATTCTTTGTTTTCCTTTATCACTAGCCATACTGCAAGATGATCAGAAAACCCTGTTTCAAGTTACCTCCCCTTCTCCTGTAACTACACTTTCTGATACTATAAAATTATCTATTTCTGTTCTATACATATCCCTATACATATCCCTTTTGTAAAGCCATGACATTTATCCCAATTTACCACATTTTATAACTTCTAACATTTTCTTTTATCATTTCCTTTCATTTTATCCTTGACTCTTAAATCACAGCTAAAGTCTCCTGTTATTACAATATGTATATTTACATAGACTAAAATCTGATGAAATAAGCTTTCCCTTTCTTTACAATTAGTATAAGTATATAATGTTTGAATTCTATGTAATTGTTCTTTCCATTTTAAATTGACAACAGTTAATATTCTCATTATGTTAAAGTTACATCTAATACATATCTTTACTGTAGTTCACCAGAATATGGGTATTCCAAAACATCTCTCATTTCTCAAATTCTAGATTACCTTTCCACCCATAGTTTCTCTCTTTGTAATCTTTCTTCATTTGTTAAAAATCTTATGTATTCTAATATAATTACATCTACACCACATGTATTACACTACTCCAAAATTCATATTTTTCTTAGTACATTCTTAATACTATTTACATTTACAGAAGTCAAAAATTTTATTTTCACCTTTCCTTAGATCCACAATTTTATAAGTTCTTACCTAATTAATAGCCTAGCTTCCTTAATAGGACATTCGAAGCCCAACTAATTTCCTTCCCACAGACAAAAATCAAACATTGTACATTGTGTCTGTGAGTCAAGCACCTTAAACATTATATCAAGCTGCAGTCTTTAGCTATATATTTTTTTTTCATCCATTTCTTTTATTTTTTTTTTCCCATTAATTTTTCTTTCTCTTTTACCATTTTACAAACAGAATTCAGTTTTTTCCTTTTATTCCCCCCACTGTATGTCTTCTTCATCACTTATTTCAGCACATTCTTCTATGTCCTCTTTATAATTTTTTCTCATCTATCTTATCTTCTGTTTTCACTACTTCTAAAATGTACTCTTTGTTCATTTTCTTCTCTTTCTTTTTTCCCCTACTCTTATTTTCATTTTAGCAATCTACCTGTAAATATCCAATTTTTGTTATATTTATAACATTTTCAATTTACATTACTTGCATTATGTCCCATTTCCCCACAAATATAGCATTCTCTTTTGTCAAAGTTACTTATCAAATGCCCTGTTCCACAAAAAAAACATAAAATAAAAATAAAACAAGTTTTGGATTGCCCTCAGTATTTGACAACTCCCCTATCATTTATCATGCTTAGTGTATGTATAAGTTTTTCTTTTTCCATTTTTAAAACAATATTACAATCCAGCCACCAGTCCATAAACCCATTTTGTCATAAACGTTTGCAATATCCAGAACATAAAGCTTACAAATGTTGTTTCAAAGTCTCTCTTTCTACCTCTATCCAAAATTGTAAATGAATTTCCTTTTTGTTTCCCATTTAAATGATGTTATCACATAAAGATGTCATGTCTTATAGTCTTTCTTTATTTCATATTCTCAAATAAAAATTTCATTGAAAAAAGTCTTAAATATAATTTCACAAAATATCTCTTTATTAAGAAGAATAAATGGTCTCACCACAAGTCCTTTTACACCAAAATGAGCTATTATATTTTCCCACACTTCATACTTGTCGATTTATTTGTCTTTTTTACTTTGGAATCTTACCACATACTTCCATTTTTTGTTTTCTTCAGCCTTTTCTGCTACTCCACTTTTGCCTTCTTTTACTTTCTCTGCATATGTTTTCTTTTCCACCTCACCGCTATTAATTAGGATTGTCTCTGGATCTGCCTTTTGTATTTGTTCTATAATATCCACACAGGAAACATCTCCTTCATTTTCTGGCTCACTCTGCATCACCATTTCTTTAAGTAAATCATCCTGCAACCCTCCTAACTGGAGGGTCGTAATTATACATCCATCATTTGCTGACTCATCTTCATCAAACAGATTTCTTTGAAACATTTCTGCATAATCCTGCACACCTTCTCCAGTCTTGATATATTTTCTCCATCATTTCTTTCACCACTGCATCATCTCCTTCTCTGTCCATCTGCTGTTTCTCTGGATTAGCTCTGCACCTGGATTGGAAACAGGAAGTGCTCCTCCAAAATGGGTCCAACACACAACAATGATTAGTAGGGGTTCTTTATTATATTATATTTACAAATGCATCTTACGTACAACTTTTCATCACATATTTACATTTACAATATTTACATTATTTACAATACTCATAGCATGTTTTGGCATTTACATTCAAATTTTAACTGCCCCACTCCTTTCTCTACTTTTTTAAATCTCTGATAATAACCATTTTCCATTATATTTCAGTTAATTAATTCTCTCATTCCATATTATACATATTATACAAAATATTTTTGGATCTAGTTTATGTCTTTTTGTTTTACATTTTATAATGTCCATATTCAATCATGTCTATATTAATATATTTTTACCCAATATTATGGAATTACATAAATATACCTTTATCCTGTATGACAGCTTAAATGTCCTCCAGAATATACAAAGGCCTTGTAATCTTACTATCATATATTTCCACTGTTGTTCTCTTAATTGTTCATTTCCGGACTTTATTCCTAAAATTTGTATCCCCTCTTCATTAAATGTAATACATTGTATTTCTTCCAAAAACCTAGTCCATTACTTTTATCTTTATTAAAAGTCAATCCTAACATTTTCAGTTTTTTGCTGCATATTCCTATAGCTGTATTCATACATTACTTATTTTTAACAACTAACACCAAATCATCTGCATATAACATAACTGGAATCATAATTCCCTCTGGTGCCTGATACCTAGCTTTCTCTAATTAATGCAAATAAAACACTACTGGTTGGACATCTCTGTGTAATACCACTATTTAATTTAAAGTGTTACTCATCCATCCATTGATTATTAATCTTATTTTATTTTCCCTTTACTCTGATTTCAAAACATTATTTTATTACTCATGTTATATTCTTCTAGAATTTTCCATAATGCTCTATGTTACATTTTGTAAAATGCTTTGTTTACATTTCCTATCCATACCTTCAATTCCATTTTTCTACTTATTATGTCACATACCAATTCTCTGATTAAAATTAACAATTCCTGACTGCCTTTATCTCTAACTCCAAAAACTGAGTCACGTGGTTGTTTGCTACTTTTGTTTGCTATTCTTTTTTCTATTACTTATGAAAATCTTGTAGTCTATATTATTCAGTACTAAAGGTCTCCAGTTTCTTATATCTGCTTTTTCTCCCTTTTTAATATGAATTGCATTATCCCTAGGCATATCTTTTCATCATTAATACATTCCTCAAGCCATTCATTACTTTTAAAAAATATCCTTTCTGTCAGCTCTGAATGTTTTTGTACATTAAGTATTCAATTCTGTCTATTCCTGTAGCTGATTCTACATTTACCATTTTAAGTACATATTCTAATTCTATTATAGTAATCTTTTCCTCTATTCTTTTATTGTCTTCTTCAGTAAACTTATTCAACCCCATCTATCTTTCAATATGTTACTTATAGAACATGTCTCTATTATTTATTCTTCAATTGTTTTCAAAATTTCTTCTTGTGCAGTCATTATATCACCTCTTCAACTTTTTAATTCTCTTATCACTTGTGTGTCTTTAACCATTTTACTTAAATATGGCATTATTTCTTCTTTCTTACCTTGTAAACAAGTATTTTTGTTTAAACAATCTTCCTTTGATTTTTTTCTTGATTCATATTATACAGCATTATTTCTTTTTCTATGATCTTTTCACTACTACTTATTATATTTTCAAATGTTTGAACACTGGCTTTCTTATATGCATCAAAATCATTCAATCTTTTAATTTTTGTCATCTTAGTTCTTATTTTTTATATTTTTCTTTCATACTAATCCACCAACTCATCCAATCTTTATAAAATCCTTTCATACTTAAGTGATCATGCGATAGATGTAATATAATGTCCTTTCCCTCTTCATTAATTCTTTTTATTCCTTTACTTATCTTTATATAATTCCTCTTTTCTTGTAACTCTATTCATATAGCTGAATGATCATACAACACTATGGTTTTGCACTCTTGACATAATATATATGTATGTATGTATATATATATATATATATATATATATATATATATATATATATATATATATAGTATACTGTCTGAGACAATAAAATAATCAATTTCATTTCTTAAATTGCTTCTTTTATATGTCCAATTTTCATTTTTCCATAAGTGCATATTATTGGACTTAATCATATTAAAAAAATAGTTTAGCATCTGCTCCCTCTTTTTGTCTATCTCCTAATGTCATAGTTAAAGTCCCCCATTAAAATTATTTGCATATTTAAACTTACATAATCCATTATCTTTCTAAATATAACTTATTTTTGTTTATCTAATGTATATGCATAGGGTGTGATCACTCTATAGACTTGCTTTTTATACCTTAAGTCTATTACTATTATTCTTCCAATAAATACTATTGAATAATCAAAAATGTCTATTCAATCTTTGCATAAAATAACTATACCAGAACATTTTTCACTACCTAAATTCCAAAGTACTTTACCTTCCCATCCATTTACTTGTTCTCTTTCTTTGTTGTTATTCTAATATCAGTAAGTGCTATAAAATCCATATCTAAAGTCATACACCATTCTAATACTGCTAGCCTACGATGAATATTCTTCATTCTATTCACACTGATGTCTAGGAATCTCACTTTTATGTATGGATTTTATTTTCATTCTTTTCCTTTTTTTTCTTTCTTTTTGAGGTACTTCATTTTTATATATTTTACTCTTTTACCTATAGTACCTCTGTTGTTCCTTACTTTTATCCACCTATGATCTTCTTCATCACTAGAATTACATTACCTCTGCCTCATCTTTTTCCTTAGCATTTACTACATTTGTAGTTTCTCTCACATCCATTATTACCTCAGCTCTATTAATTTGTTCTTTTTGCATTTCCTCTACAGTGTCTAAAACAATTATATTTTGTGCTAACATTGTTTCTTGTGAATGTTCTTCTAACTTTGTACAATCCATTCAGGAATGACCTGTCCTTAAACCTTCTATGCATTTTTGTTCACATTTTTAGCTTTGTGTCCCACGTTTCCACATACAAAACATTTTCTTTTGTCTCACTTAATAATCAAGTGATCATCCTTACCACTTAAATAACATGTCTTGGGCTGTTCCTGATATCTCACTATATCATTGTTTCCTTCAACATTAATTATATTAGGTAAATGCACAATTTTTTTTGTTCTTGCATTTTCAATATTACACCACATTCCCTACCCCCATTCACAGACCTCTATTATCATACATGTTTTGTAACATGCAAACATCTCTACATATAGTTTTTAAATATTCTTTCAAGTCATTTCTTTCAATTTCAGCTCTGAATTGTACAAATATTTTCTTTTTGGCTTATCTATTAAAAGCCTGGATTTGATATAAGTTCCATGGGTAAGTGTCCTTCCTTTTATCATACTCTTCAATAAATGTTTCCATATACTTAGCCTCTTCAAAAAATGTCACAATCTGTATCCTTATTAATACAAATAAAGGCTCTTACCTCTGTGGGTTTTATCCCCTCTGCTGCTGTGATACTGTCGCATACCTCATACCTGTCTAGTTCCTTTTTGGCCTTGCTGCTTATCCTCACACAAAATTTTCTTTTGATTTCTGCCTTTTTTCCTTCTCTTCTTTTGCCCTCTCAACTGTCTGAGCATACAATTTCCTCTCTTCCTTATTTTCTTGCATATTTTCTTTTCTCTGAATTATCTCCATTATATCTCCCCAGGACCCTGTTTTATCACTCTCCGTTTCTCTTTGATCCACTAATTCTTTCAAGAAAACATCCTGCAACCCTCCAATTGGAGGGCTGTAATAACACATTGTGTTGCGGAGAAATCTGTAACAAACAGATTTTGCTAAAAGATTTCCTCTGAGTCCTCCCTTATACCATCCCCTACTAGTATTTCACCTTTTCTCACCTTGTTTACTTCACTGCTACCATCTTCCTCCTTCCTGACATCCTCTGTCTCATACTAAAATGTTAGCCTCCAGAGCTGTTCAATTAACAGCACATTCAGTCTCCTTGCTAGCGATCTCATTCTCCTTCTCCTCCATGCTTCCTGCTTCTCTGAGACACCTTTGTGCTTGGAATGGAATACAGGAAGCGGCACACCAAACTGTATCCCTATACGACTGTCTGTACAGAGTAGGGGAAGTTCCCTGATGCTCTGGCTAAATTTCACCTAGTAGCATAAATACCACCTCTGGTGTCCCATGAAAAAAGGCTACTAGTCTAGTGGGACTAACCAGGTCAGCAATGGATGAAAAATACATAAAGATAAATTATTTGCTAGACACTTTTACTGATTCAAAACACTCTTCTTGCCTAAGAATATGTTGAAAATATAAAGTTTGTACTATCCCTACATTCAAGATGCTATTGGCAATTTATAAATCACTTGAACTCTCATCTCACTTTGTAGAGCTTTTTATTTTCTACACACAAACTGCCTTCTGCCATATTTCCATTTTGCAACTGTACATAAACATTAGACAGGCATTTGATGTTTATTTATTTTCATTTATTGACTGGGTAAGACCAACTGGGTGTAGAATCCCTTTTCAGCACAGGCTCAGGAAGAAAAGCTCCACTGGTACTATACAAGATATAATGTACATTAACACAGTTTACTTAATCATTAATGTCATCTTAAACAGTATCATATTGAACTGTCTCAGAAATAAAACAATACATTCCCAGTTGTACAATCACACTACTACAATAAAATAACACTTGTGGAATCATAATATCATGATAAAATGGAATACATTATATACAAGCTTTTGCAGTAGAATATAGATGTGCATGAATAAACATAGTTGTATATACATTTTTACTGCAAAAGGTCCCTAGCACAGTAAGCTTTTAAATCTGTGATTATAGTCCAGAAACTAATCTGAAAATAAGAGTAACAAGACCATTTCATCAAAACAAGTGGCCTTATTAGTAGGATACTAATATACAACTTATTGAAGTTTAAGTATGTTTTAAACACACAAAATGTGCTGCTGGCAATGTGCAACCCCTTCCCCAATGACATGCAAAAAGTAAAGGCAGAAACTGTACCTCAGGTTGCTTTTTAACAATCCATCAAGGCATATCAAGATTATAATTATCTCCACAACAATTCATAGGAAGCAGATATTCATACTGTCAGTAAATATGAAATATATTGTGATAAGGTACTCTGAATGTTTAAGTGATCACCTCCCTATTTATGTTGTAAGGAAACAAACCAATAAACAAAATTACAACATTTCAGCATAACACATAACCTCACAAAGTTTTTTTTTTTTTGAAAAATCCTTTTTATTGTATTTCCCACAAATACACAATAAAAGTGAAAGTACAAAATGACTACAGACAATAAAGCATGTAATACATAAATGAGTAAAGGTATCCAAACTTTCCAAAGAAAGACATTTAAACATTTGCAAGAAACTTTATGATTTACAATTGAGATGGTTACAACATATCTAGGGATTGCTTAGTGCAGAGTTATGCTGAGGATATTGAGAATTAGGACTGTATATGCAGGAAACCTTTAATTGTCTAGACTGGAAGAAAAAGAAAAAAAGAAAACAGAAAAAAGAAGAAAGAGAAAAGAAAAGAAAAAACTTTAAAGTTTTCCAAAACCTAGAGGAATATAAACATATTTACATTATATACAATATATACAATGTTGTAAGCCATCCTTTTGTTGAATCACAGAAGTGTGTTTTCTATATCAGTGATACAACTATTTATGTTCAATAACACAAAGGATTTATTTTAAATCAGCCACCTACCTGACATTAAATTTTAAGTATTCTGTATGTTAATCAAAATTGTCTCTAGGAGAGAATTCCAGTATGTTTGGAAGTATAATCTTTTTTTAATACTTTTAGTAGCTAGTTTGTGGGAGGTGATATTTAACTGCCATTTTTTAAAGTTGTTCCATGAGATGTTTTTGCTATTGACCCAATTCTTAGATATAGAGAATTCAAGTAGTGTGCATACGGTAACTAAGATATGTTTGTGCATTCCTATGATTGAACTATGATGATATGCAAGATCATTGTTTCCCAAGAGAGAGTGTTTTTTTTTTTTTGCATATCCAACTTTCTATAGTTGCATACTTAGAGAACACCAGAGCCTGGAGATTTTCTCGCATCTCCAGAAGATGTGGAGAATATCCGCATCATCCCTAGAGCAGAAGGGGCACAGTGAGCTTTTTTTGTAACCAAATTTTTTGAGAACAGCTGGGGTGTAATATACATTATTGTTAATCATCAGTTGTGTGTATATGAGATTTCTGAAAGGTGTAAGTTTTAGGGTATTAATAGTTTCTTGTTTTTGTATTATAGAAATTATTATTTACGTTTTCCCAGTATTTTGACTATAGAAACGCTGATTGGTGTTTTAACTCATTTATTAATTTATATGAATTTGATAGCATTTTTTCTTTATGTTTTAGAGCTTTGATTATGTTTTGAGTATTTTCTATACTTTGTGTTTCTATTTTGTGGTTTGAATATTTTAGGTTTATTATTGATATCATGTGTCTAAGAATGTAATTATAGCAAGCTGGCGACTTGAATTTTTCTTAGTTTATCAAGTGTGTCATCTTTGTACTGTAGGATACCCCATACTATTAGTTCTTTAATTCTTAGGAATGATTTGAGATCAATCATTTTATTATTTAACTTAATATTTGAGTTCATATGTATAGGTTGTAACAGTACTAATGAATTCTGCAGATTGACAGAAAGAAAAAGGGATTGGAATGCAGTAATACCATTTTTGATTACTGGGTGTAGCTTGTGAAAAATATTTTGCTGGGGTTGGAGGAAAGGAACAGCTTTGGGATTTATGTTTATGGAATTTAGTAAATTTGCCCATATTTTAATCCATACTGGGTACCAAGTCATCATATTCCGCAATTTGGATCAACCTGTTTGCTTTTATAATAAGGTAATATAGGCCAAAATCTGGTAGCCCCAGCTCATCTTATATTTTTGGTATTGTAAGGTTTTTGTAGCTTATTCTTATTGTTTTAGGGTGCCATAGGAATTTGGAGAGGGCCTTTTCCATTGCTTTGAGTAGTTTTTTGGTAGTTTGAGGTTAATAGAGTTTAGCTGAAATAGAATTTTGGGAAGAATGTTCATTTTAATAATGGCAGATTTAGAGAGAAACAATAGGTTTAAGTTTTCCCATCTTAAGATGTCTTGCCTAATTTTATGCCATGTGTTTAGGAAATCTGAGGTATGCATTTCTTTGTAAGTATGAGAGAAGTTTATGCCTAGGTATGTTAGCTTATATGTTATGGGTATGTCGACTAAAGGGAAGTATGCTGTATTATGGTTCATGGGATTTAGAGGGAAGATTGAGGATTTTTGGGGGTTCATATTATAATTTGCAACTGTAGAGAACTGTTCTATTAGGAAAGAATTTTTGGTAAGTTTGTATTAGGGAGTTCAAAGTATAAGATTAGGTCATCAGCAAAAGCTGAGTATTTTACTTTTGTGTTATATACCTTTGGGAAATGGTGGTATGTGTTCTGGGAGATATGGAGTAGTAGTGGTTCTAGATAAATATTAAAAAGGAATGGAGATAGAGGGCAACACTGAGGAGTTCCATTTGTGATTTTAATAGGTTTAGAATACCACTTGTTAAGGCTTAGCGTGGTTGTGACATTGTTAAAAATCATCTTGAAGGTCGTTATAAATGAAGTGGGGAAGTTGAAGTGTGACATTGTTGAGAAAAGAAAATCTTGGTCCACATTGTCAAATGCTTTTGAGGCGTCTATTGTAAGTGCGTATCTTGGATGATTATCTTTAGTTAAGAGAGAAATTAAGGTGTCTAACATAAAGGTATTATCACTTAGTTGTCTTTTTTTCATGAAGCCCATTTGTTCTGGGGAAATAATGTTATCCAAGATTTTTTGTAATCTATTAGCTAACATTGAAGACAGTATCTTTATGTCCAGATTTATAAGGGTGATGGGCCTGTAATTTGTGGGATTCAGCTTGTCCGCATTAGGTTTTGGGATGAAAATTGTCTCTGAATTAAGTATTTGTCTGTAAAGCCATTTTCTATAATAAAGTTGTATAGTTTTAGCAGTATTGGAGCTAGTATATTGCTGAGTTTTTTTGTAGAACATGTCTGTAAATCCATCAGGGGCTGGGAATTTGTTGATTTTTAGTTTTTTTATAGCAATTTTTTTTTCACTGATTGATAAGGGACTGTTCAGAAGGTTATATTGTTCTACATCGAGTTTTAGAAATTTTAAATTATTAAGGAATTTCTCTTGTAGATTAGGGAAAATGTTTCTGCTTTTCAGGGTTATACATCTTGTTGCACATATCCCAGAACAAGTTGACTATATCTTCATTATTCTGTAGATTCCTATCTTTATATTGTATTTCTGGGATATTGTGGAGAGTTTTTTTGATGTTTATCATACTTGCAAGTACCTTAGAATGGGTTTGTGCCCATTCAGAATACTTATATAATAGTTTCAGTTCATTAATTGTGTGTTTATGAAGTTGTATAAAGTAGAGTTCTTGCTGAATCTGTTGCAATTTTCTTTCTAGTTCCTGTGAGTGATGGGTTTGTAATTGTAATTCAGTGTTTTGTATTGTGACTCAAGAAGACTAATCATTTCTTGTTCTTGTTATTTGTACAGTGAAGCTTTTTGTATTAAGATTTCCCCTTAATACAGTTTTTGTGGCAGCCCACTGAATGTCTAATGGTATTTGGCTTTGTGAATTATCTTGTTCCAATTGTTTTATAGTTTTACCTAACTCCTCAATTAACTCTTTATGGTTTAACAGGTTGTTGTTCAAGTACCAGTTATAGAGGCCTCCCTGATTAGGAGAATTGAGATTTTTATTGAGAGTAACTGTGATTCTGGAATGATCTGAGATTATTCTGTGATTAATTACATATTTTTGGCAAAACCTAGCAAGGTTCAAGGAGATCAGGAAATAATCTAATCCTGACCATACTTTATGTGGAGGGGAATATAAAGTGTATTTGGTTATAGATCTGTCATGGTCCAAAATTATGTAGGGGTCAACATGGTTGTGATTATGTATGAGGTCATTTAGAGCTGATGTCACTTAGGCTGGCTGTTTTCTGTTTTTGTTTGAGCTATCTGTAAGTGGGTCGATTAAACAATTTCAGTTCCCCCTCTATAATGATAGAATGATTGGCAAAGTTTAATAGCAGGTTGTATATTTTGTATAAGAAGAGATGCTGGTTTGAACATGGGCCATATATGTGCAAGAAGAGAGTATTGTGTTTTGTTTGTGGATGCATGCTAGTGAAAAAACACCATCTGCCTTTCGTATCATAGTTACTATTTGTTATGTTCTCTTGAAAGGATTCTTTGATAATAATAGCTGTTCCTTTTGTAGCAGAGCTGTCCCCTGATTAAATAATTTGCTTAATCCATTTTCTTGAGCTAATTTTTAACCATTGTTCTTTGTTAAGGTACGTCTCTTGTAAGAATATGATATTTTAATTAGCTTGGTAGATTAAGAGCAGGATTAGATTTAGCTTTTTGCTATCACCTAACCCATTAACATTCCAGGTATCAACTATGTACAAGGATGGCTATCTTTTGTTTACATACAAATAAAAGAGTGGCCTTAGGTTACTTTTATATTTGTAGTGAATTGAGTCATTGTTGAGATGGAGAAAATTGTTTATGGGTATCATACTTTTGAACAGGATGGCTTCCAACCTTTTCTCACCCCCCCCCCCAGTGCCTACCCACCTATCTCCCTTCCTTTTATGGTATTAAATTTTATGATTAGTGTGTTGTTTGAATACAATCTGGGAGTGTTGTAATATTGCTGGTAAAGGGAGCTAATAACTAGAAACTTTACTTCATTCCAAATTATGCTAATCATACCTGACACACAGTTGCATGCTCCTTAATGAAATGTGTATGCTCTAAACATGTTGAAACTATTTACAGATTATTTCGCAGTAGTGTGTTAATATCTTAATAAATGAAAAGAAAAAACATTATGCAAAGCCTGGATTTTGATTACAATCATTACATTTTATAGGACTATCTTCCATTTGAGGGTTGTTTGTGAGAAAGCCATTTAAAACATTGTAGCCCCTTTTTATTTTTAACTAAAGACACTTGCTTGTGCACAGTTAATCAAAGTTTATTTAAATATGCTTAAACATTGTTAAGTAATTTACACTGAACCCCAATACACACACATATATATATATATATATATATATATATATATATATATATATATATATATATATAGATAGGTTCATAGATTCATACTAGGCTATCTGTCCTAGGGCATTTATAAGCCTAGCCAGAGTGTGTTTGGCTTTCAACACCCATTTTAAATGAATTTTGCTATGCCCTTTTTTCGAGGTTAGTATACTGTGCCTCTGTCTAACAGTGACACAGAAGTGATACCCGGGGTAAACCTATGATCTCCCATCCACTCATCAAGATTCCTCTTGAAGAGAGTCAATGAGGGACTCTCCCTAACCTGGACTGGGATTTTATTCCAGAGTGAAGGGAGCCTCTGGGTTATGAATCTGTCCCTCCAGCATGTCCTATTTATTTCAGTGCTGAGGTTCAAGTCTCTCGAGTGCGTAGCTCGATGGGATTTGGATTTTTTGAGGTGCAGCATGTCCATTAATTCCGGGTTGGACATGGCTTTATACGTCAGGCACAGATCGCCTCTGAGCAGGTGGTATGCCACTGAATAGAGCTGGAGTTTCTTTAACCGGGCAGCATATGGCATCTGTTTCAACCCTTTGATCCTCTTGGTGAGGTACTTTTGGGGTCTTTCCAGTTGCTGCAGGTGTCTGGTAAGGTACATCCTAAAAGGGGCATTGTACTCAATTATGGGCCTGCTGAGGGATGAGTAAAGAGGCATGATGACCTCCCCTGATCTAGATGTGAATCCCTTCATGATTAGGTGGGCTATATAAAATGTTTTTCTAACCACTTTGGCCACGTGGTTGTCAAATGAGAGATTGCTATCAACTTGGGTCCCCAGATCCCTAATTACTTCTTCCGTACTTACTGGATTACCACCTATGTGGTAATTTGTGGGCACTTTGTTTTTGCCAAAGGGGATGACTATACAGGTTCATAGGTTCACTACACATTACCAAAAACCTACAATACCAACGCCCGTAAACCCGAGACCAAATACCCGAAAGACTACAAGACCGACGGACCACAAGCACAAAATTCAAAATTGTGAACGTTTCAAACACATACAGTACACACATACACAAACACACAGCTTCCCGCCAAAATCAAACGAATACGCTTACACTATATGTAAGCAGGGGGGGAAATCCCCCTGCACCCCACAACCCCCTACTTTAATATTCTAACTCCGAGATTGCGCAAATACACACACAAGACAAACTCACACCCATACATTACAGTCCCTCACACACACACTACAGTCACAACACACACTAAAGCCCCTCACAAACACACTTACACACACATACTTACCTGAACCGCAACACCAGAAGCGCTAACTCAAAATCTCCGAACATTGGGATTATGAAATTCATGCTTCTGGTCTTGTGATCATCTGGTCTTTCTGTGTTCTGGTCTCGGGATTCCGAACATCGGTAATATGGGCGTTCGGTCTTCCGTAGTGGACCTATATATATATATATATATATATATATATATGTATATATGTATATATATATATATATATATATATATATATATATTTTTTTTTTTTTTTTTTTTTTGCAGAAAAGTGACGTTCAGATGCCTGATGCTTAGTGTGCATATTACACCTATTGCATTTCTAGGAGACCACCTTGACACATTTTAACTGCAGTGTACTGCTGCATGCAAATAGAAAAAAATAAATAATAATTATACTAGAAATGTAAGTCTTCCTAACTATACATCCACAGTTTTGGATACCATCATATAAACATAATGTGAAGACATTTAGTTAACATTACTTTTAAAATCATGTGAAGTACACTTTTTAGAAAGACAGACAGAAACATCCTGCTAAATCTACAAGCAGTGTCCCCTGCATGGGGCAGCATTTTGATTTTACTTAGAACTAAAGAACTTTACATATTTAACATACAGACCAGAACTGAAACTAAAATTGATGATTCCTGAAGACCTTCATCAGCTTGTGTTTTGAACAGATATAACTTTCATGCAAAGTTAGTTATTTAAATAAGCAGTTTTCTTTATCATTACACACTGACAATTGCTATATACATTTACATTCTCGCACAGAAACATTTTAGAGACTCGCAATAATAACAAATAAAAACTGCTTTTCTTAGACATTTGCCTCACACTTATTAAGAATCCTTTAACTGCACTTGCAAAATTCCTGTTTTTTTTACCATGAGAAGCTATATCTTCTTATGCTTTCATAGTTTCTTTAATTCTGATTTTTTTTTTACTACAGTACATTGAGCTCTGCAGTTCCCAGTATTGCTTTGCAGCTCCTGACCTTTAATCCTTCACAGGAAGTTGTCTGTTGACTTCTCAGAATTGCACAGATCTGTGTGTTGTTACTTCCGGTTCACGCTCACACAGACAGCTCTCCAGATCATCAAAAGTGGTAAATTTCTTTAATTACAGCTTGTTTAAGCATTTTTTGTGGCTAGAAGTTATTTTTATATTCTTTACTAGCTTAGTTTTTGTTTATTTGTGATTTTCAGCAAAAAATTATTTTTAGGTTTATTTAGTAAGATGTGTAGAGCTTTTGGAGTCTTCTTATGTAGTTAGAATTAGATTTGTTTAGAAGTTTAACTGTTTGCAGGGTATACAGAGGTCTATAGATTGATTTTACATGGTAGTACACTTGCCATGTTTTTTGACCATACGACTGCATTATAGATTTAAGCTGACATTTGACCGTGATGATTGCTGATTATACAGCACGTTGTATAACCAAAATGCAGGGGCTAAATAATGACACATGCAGAACTTTACAGTAATAATGTTCTATAGCCTTACTTTAAAGCATAGCTTTTAAAAAAGCTGGTTTAAGCTTTAGTTTGTCAGCTATGTTGCTGTGTTATTTCTTTGCTTCAGGGGTTTCTCTGAATGCTTTGGTAAATGTGGTTTTTAGCTTCAGTTTTATTTTGAACACAGTATTTTTGATCATTGTAGCTGAACATAAGTTTTGCAGGACAGCACATTTGAAATCTGATATTTTTCTTAATTAGATAAGAGCTGAAAGAAGCTAGTTATTGGTGTTCTTTCTTGATGGGCAGAGGTAGGTCTTGTGTAATGCTTATTTTATGGCCCCTCCATGTTATATTTCTTTTTGTTTAGCAGCCGTTAGAATGATATAGGTGTGTAATGCACTGAGTATTTTTCCATAAATTTGCCTTGGTACAGTTTCATACTGCGATCTCCGAAGAGATCTGTGTGCACATTTCTTTTGCTATCTTCTTATTTTCAACAGTTGTTTCCACAGTCTCTTTAATTATTGTATTTAGTTGTGTTTGGTCAAATACTTCAGGTACCCCTCTTATAATTATATTGTTCCTTCTGCTTCTTGCATCAAGGTCTATCATTTTTTATTGGAGTTCCTTTATGGTCTGTTCATTGGATTTATTTGTAGTCTTCAGGGCTTTGATTTCAGCTGTATTTTCCTTAGTCTTAGTTTCATTTAAGGTTAGTCTTGCCGCAATTTGTTCGGTGCTGTTTCCCACAGGACTAAGCTTTGCAGAACACTCACGAATGTCACTCTGGAGTGGTAGAAGGGCTGTTTTTATATCTTCTACTGAGTATGAATTTTCATATTTTGCTCTCAAAGAAACTTTGTTTAATGTTGTGACTTAGATGTTTTCTGTCTGTTGCTTGCTGTGTCTTTTTCAGGAGTCACAATTGCAGATTTTCGATTTGGACGTTTGTATTTCCATTAGTTCCTTCCTTTGGTCCTGGTTGTTAGCTATAGTCATTTTTCGTTTTGTTTTGAAGTATCACTACAACCATTTACAAATAAATCATGCAAAAAAAACCCCAAACAATTCTGGAATTCTATTAACTCTCTTCTTAAGCCTGGTACAACAAAGAACCCTTGCCCTGATACTAGCAAATCTGACCAAGAAATTGCCAATCTATTAAACTCCTTCTTCACCTCTTCTATTGCTGAGCTAACCAAAACCTTCCCCAACAACATCCCCCCACCCCCTCTTCCCAAGTCTCCACATCCTCACTTCCCTCTCCCCCTATCTTTGAACTTAAACCTGAAACCACCCACTTTATAAAAAAAACTTCTCTCCAAACTCAAACCTTGCACCAATGCCCCTGACAACATCCCCTCCTCCTTCTTAAAAATTGCCTCCGACAGTACTGCTCTCCCTATTAGCATCCTGATAATTAGATCTCTTCTCGAGTCTTATGTACCCAAACTATGGCGCTCTGCTTTTATTCTCCCACTCCATAAAGGTGGCAAAAATTGTAACTTCTCTAACTTCCGCCCCATAGCCATCCTCTCTCCTATCTCAAAAATTCTTGAAAAATGCATCCACCTGCAGCTCATGCCATTCCTAACCGAACACCAGCTACTCTCTCCTACCCAACATGGTTTCCGGCCTGGGCATAATACAAACACAGCCCTTCTCTCCTTTTTACACTCTGTCAATTCAGCTTGAGACTCTGGTAACTTAGTTTCATCTGTTCTCTTAGAGCTATCTAAAGTTTTCGATACCATCTCCCACTCCCATCTACTAAACCATCTATCAAACCTCAACATCTCCCCAAAAACTCTATCCTGGTTTTCCAGCTACCTTTCTGACAGGTCCCAAGCCATGAAATGGAGCCAAGCCTCCTCCAGCTTCCTTCCTACCCCCACAGGAGTTCCCCAAGGCTCCATACTTGGCCCACTACTATTTAACATCTTCGTTAATGATTTCCACAAAGCTATTCCCAATACCAAAATTGTCCGATACGCAGACTACTCTACTTTGATCTGCTCTGCTTCCAGCTTTAAAGAACTCCAATCTCTAACTCAAACCGCCTTCACAACCACTGAAAAATGGATGCACCAAAATCACCTCTCACTTAACGCTAACAAAACTAAGATTCTTCTTTTCACCCACTCAAAATCCACCACCACCGAAAAAAATTAATTTCAAATTTCTTGCCTTAACAACTCCAACATTAACACCGTTCCCTCCGCTAAACTCCTAGGGGTCACAATCGATGAACACTTAAAATTCAATACCCATATCCAACTTAACATCAAGAAAACCCAAATAAAACTCGGCCTACTATACAGAAATAATCAATTCCTTTCCCCCTCTACTCAACATACCTTAGCCACTACATATCTCCTCCCATCTGTTCTATATGGTGCCCCTCTGTTTACAAATCTATCTTCTACCCTAACCTCCAAACTGGAAGTATGCTACAACAAAATTTCCAAATTTGCCACCAAAGCAAATTCCTTCTCTCATCACTGCACATCCCTACAAACTCTAAATTGGCTTGAACTCCCCATCAACTAGACTACCTCCAAATTGTCTCAACCGACAAATTAATCTTTCAACCCACCCTCTGCCCCACACTATCCAATATTCTCCAAACGTACACCCCTCCAGACCCCTTAGATCTTCTAACCAAAACCTTATTTCCATCCACAAACCCAAACGCCCAGCTGGTCAACTTTTACTCTCCTTTTCCCTTGCTAAAAAATGGAATGCCCTTCCCTCTGCCCTGAGGACCTGTGACAACCTACACTCCTTCAAAACTCAACTCCTCTCCTACCTGCATACTCACCGAAAATGTAACTGCACACTTCACTCTATACCTCCCAAGCTTCCCTCTTCCTTCTCTCATGGCTAACCTTCATACCTTCCATATTTCTCTCTTAGTCATACATTGCTAATGTAACTAACAACTACTCCCAACCCTATGCAAATTGCCTATCATCCTCCTGGACTCTTTCTTTAACATCCAGTGTTACTTAATTGAAGGACTACCAACTTGAATGCATACTATCTATGGTTTAAAAATTCAACCCTTTGTATGTAAATCAATTTTATCTTTGTATTTTATTTGTACTTCTTAATTTTTGATCATTATGTCTTGTAACATTGTATTATGGAGCTTTTCTCCCTGGGCCTCCACTGAAAATGGGCTCTTTAGCCCAGTGGACCACCCCGGTCACCAAACTGGAATAAATAAATAAATAAATAAATAAATAAATAAATAAATAAGTCTTATGTTGCAGAGCTGTAGAACTGAGCAGGCCTTGCCACACGGTCTCATTCACTGCTTCCCTGCTGACTTAAAAGGTACTTTAAAAGTTAAAAATTAGCTTAATATTTGTAGATAAAGCTGTTTTCTTGCTTCTTAGATGTTGTTTGTGCCAGAGTTGTGCAGCTTTTTCCTTCTGGACACAGGATGTTTAGGCTTTATTGTGGATTCAACTTTTAGTTTATGGAGCTGCAGCTTAATGCATGTCTAGCTGTCAGTGGCCATCTTGGAATCCCAACCTCACAAATTTTAATACAATGTTATGACTGGAATATCCTAAAATACCTGCCCTTGAGCAATGCAGTTGATTTGTTTAACACATTTATTAACATCTTAAACGAACTATCCCCACTCAGGAAAAAGCAAATTAAAGCAACCCTGCATCCTGGCTGTCCCAAAACACAAAGCACCTAATAAGACTCAGTGATAAGGTCTGGAAAACCTGTCTTACCAATAAAATGCAGCCAAGCCTTAAAAATTTTAAACAGCTTAGAAACCAAAACCAACTATCAAATCAAGCTAGACAAAAACACACAGACCTGCAAAGTAAAACCTTCTAGATTCCTAAAGCCTTCTGGTCCTCCATAAATTGACTACTTACCCTCCACCAATAAAACCAACCACCTCTCACACTTAAAGCCAATAAAAAGCCCTCCAACACTGCTGATGCCTTTAACTCTCCTCCCTACTCAAAAACTCTCTCTAAAATAATAGCCAGAACCCTTCCCCACCTTCCCCACCTTCCACACCTCCCCATGTCATCTCCTTCAACTATGCCTTAGCCACTACTATAAAAAAAAGCTTCTCAAACTGAAACTCACTTCCTTACCTTCTGACAACCTACCAGGTGAATACCTTAAGATGGAAGCTGAGGCTGCAGATTTCCCTACCTCATTCCTAATAAACCACTCTATTAATGAAGCATACGATCCTCTTTTCTGGAAAAAATGTTATATCATACCTCTATATAAATGCAGTCACTTAGCCAATCTCTCCAATTTCAGGCTTACAGCCATCATCTCACCTCTGTCCAAATTTTTTGAGAGAGATTCCAGTCAGGAAATCCTTCTACGTAGCACACCTCATCACAAAAGGTTTCTCATCCAGGAAAAGAGAGGTCATTGTTCCCTTCTACTCATCACTCATTAGACCCATTATAGAGTACAATGCCCCTTTTGGTATGTACCTCACAAGACATCTACAACAATTGGAAAGGCCACAGAAATACCTTACAAAGAGGATTACTGGCCTCAAACAGATGCCCAATGCAGACCATCTCAAAAAACTCCAGCTTTACTCTGTCGCATATCGCCTACTCAGAAGCGATCTCTGGCTAACATACAAAGCTATGTTAAACCCAAAGCTGTTGGACAAGCTCCACGTAAAGAAATCCCAATCCCTCCAAGCTACATGCTCTAGGGACCTAAACCTTGTCACCACAATAAACGGAACATGCTGGAGGGATAGATTCCTGTCCCGGAGACTTCCCATACTCTGGAAACAACTACCTACCTATCTATATCAAACAAAGCTCTTCATTAGCACTCTTCAAGAAAAATATTGATGATTGGATGGGAGACAGGAAATTCACCCCGGGGATCACTTCTGTGGCTCTGCTTGACAGGGGCACAGGAAAATAATTTTCTTGGTTGGCAAAAGCCAGGGTACTGTCTTATATAGGCCCTAGGGCCAATAGCCTAGTACCTACCTATGAACCTATGTGACCGAAATATTTTATATAATGAGCATGTGCAGAGTTTTGAACCACGCTGAAGAAGTCTGTACAGAAGAAAGCTTTTAGTGGTAGTAATTTTTTTCCATTGTGTCTATTTTCAAGTGCTTGTATGTTTTACTTTCAGTTTTGGTTAACACTTGAGAGTTGTTTCTTGCTGGTTGTTCCACACCAGGCATACACACTGATGATATATAACGTACTGTAAAAACAGTACACCAAACAACTAAACACCCTGTATTGAACCAAACAATATCTGTCAGTTTCCACAAGAAATTATATTGCCTACTCTTTCCTCCTGCCTACTCTCCATGCCCAGCACCAATCCACTGTAGCATTCAAGTGTCCTTGTTAAGCAAAGTTGAGCAATTGTATAACAAGGTGTTACGATTTGCTGCCAATCCACCAAACAGGATCCACCACTTCGTGGCCCCAGGGAACTATAGGGGCTCGAATTCCCTCATTTCATAATTCATTCACAACTACCTTTCATCCAAAAGATAATCATTAAACCCAATCACTGTACACATGTCATTAACCTCATAAAAATATATAATCTATCAAGGCTATTATGATCCTCAGACAAATTCTTACTCCTTGAATTTAAACCAAACAATTCTGCTGGTAATCATCTCTCTTAAATATTAAATTCCATCCTTGAAGCCATAAGACAGGAACACTCTAACTCAATAACATCTATGGAGTGTAAAATGTCGCATCTCTAACAGCCTACATGCATCTTGCATTCCGTATCATTTCCTGAAAAATAAACTTAAAAAGCATAAGGTAAGCAACTGTAATTACTTTGTGAACAATAAACACTATTAAAACTGTTCAAATAGCAATGTTGTCAGTAAGAGGTATTCTTTACAGTGATAATAGTCAGCACATTCATTGTCCTTTTCATAAATATTGTAATATATTATAATGCAAACAAATGCCAAATTATATTTTTTTCTAAACTTTCACAAACAGTTTTCATATCTAGAAAACTTTACAACATAGACATGTACTGTTAGATCATTTCCGTCACCAGACATAAGCTTTTATATGACAACAAGTAATTTCTTTGTAATTGTATGATTATTGAGAACTTTAAAGAAACATGAAAACATGTTTAGCCGTATAATTAGCAAAATACTGGACATCTCTCAAGATCTGTAACTTGCTGAGCTAGTTTCAATGGACGTTTTATTCAACATCTAAGGTTTCATCAAATGTTATGCAACAGTTTGTAAGTCGCTTGTTTTTTTTGAAGTATCAAGCACATATGTAAATTTTGCTTGTTTTCATAATTACTAACAAATAACTAGCAATATTTCCAGTATAGTGTGATGTAAACCAGCATTTACTGTGAAATGCTCTGTCTCCCACACTGGTGTTTCACACCATACAGCTCAACAACATGTACTGTAGGTCTCTCAGTTATGAAAAATATGAACATAAATATGAAAATATGAGTAAGTGTCAAACAAAAAATAATTTCTCCTCTTCAGGACATCCTAATCTAAAAACTTGCTGTCATTCTGTTAGTAACTCCTTGCCTTTTTCTAATACTGCCTATTATTAGCTGCTAAGTCACTTTATTAAAGAAGACAGACCCAAAAAAACATCTGGATGCCATAAGGAGGTATAGGTATGAACTGGGGGTATACAAAAAAGGTGTTCTCCTTTTGAAAACTATTATAATCCGACTTAAACTCCTGGCTGTTGTCTCCCTCTAGACATATGCCTTGTAACTTTTCCTCTGTCTCCTTACCCCTACACTGTCTCTTATGCTCCTCTTTCTTTTTGAAACTTATCTCTACATTCACAGAGTTTGACCTTTTTGGCTGGCATTACTTACTAAGTAATTACTCTTATTTGAATGAACCCAACCAAACTGCCAATATAATAACTGTAATTACTCTTGTTCGATTCTCGGCTGGAGCACCTTCTGTGTGGAGTCTGCATGTCCTCCCCACGGTCGAGTGACATTTAAAGACATGCAGGTAGGTGCGTGCATGAATGGGTGTGCCTTCTTTGAAAGTGGGGTGTCAGGCTGGCAACTTGGCACCATAAAAATCCAGTGCCAATCATTAGCAGACCAGAGTTCCGCTGTAGCAACCACTAACTGGGAAAAGCCGAAAGACAAACAAACTATCTAAGGATATGCTCTTTGTAAAATAGACACTAACTGCTGGTGTAAACAATAGCAATCACTGTCTGCTTTCCATTTTTGTCTATTTTTTCTTCTATTCTATACACTTTTAGTAATACTATTTATAATGTTAATATTTTGAACTTGTATCTATGCACTACCACATTCTGTATGCACTCTATACCTTTTCTATGCACACAATTATATAATGAAGCTTTCCTAGACCCCAGGCCTCTGCTAAAAATGGAATTTATGCCAAGCCAGACCTTTCCAGTAATCAAAAGCAATACATGAATAAAAAATAAATAAATAAAATACTTTAAAATGTTTACTACTGAACTGCCATTTAGGCAATTACTTTTTTTTTTTATTCTGAAGACCCCCACCCCCCACCCCCAAAAAAGGTAAGGAACTACAGTGCAGGACTAATAAATATAGATTTTTGTTCAAACATGGCTAAAATAAACCTGGTGATTACAGGCTGGATGAGGCAGGATTTAGCCTCCTGGGCTGTAGTTTATTTACTCATCAAAAAATGTGGCTTAGCCAGATGACAGCAGCTGAGTAGCGATGTATCCAACAAACTGCTGAAGAGAGGTGGACTCTGAAGCATTAAAGCGAGTTTCTAAATTGCTGATGAAATCTGTTCAGTCTCTCAATCCAACAGCACCATTTGAAAGGCTGTTTAAATATTTTCTTTAGAAGGCTCCAGTATTAACATCTATCTGATGTTTACAGATTATTGAGTTTTATGAATGATTTTACTACTTTTTTACTGTTTGTTATATCTTGAAATCAGCTCTACCCCACTGTTATCTTTTAAGAAAGACTCTGGAAAGTTGCACTTGTTTGCTTCAGACTGAGAAGCTAGAAAGTTGTTTAGAATTTTTGTTACATCCTTTCCTAATAACACAAAGCTCTTGTACACTAATACTGTAAAAAATCACTATTAAATCCTCCTATAACTCTTAACAGTAAGCAGCAGCAAAACCAATGTAATACATCTTCATTGTGTAACTAAAAGTATAACACCCTGTGTTTAATAAGAATAAATCAAGTTCTGGGTTATAATTTACTGTTAGAAACACAGGAGCCATGATCACTAGGCTGAACAGTTACAATTACCAATGTCTCAGGAGCCAGAATTGGCTGACCTGTAAAGGGCCCTCAGACTCTATTTTCCAGTAAGCATGACAATGACATGATAGCAGTCCATGTTGCTGTGAAAACTCTAATACAAAAAAATATGAAAGACATGCAGAAGGAATTGGAACTTGCTACACATGCTTCAGTCACAGATGAGACTGGTTTTGAGTGATGTCCTCACCTAACCAAGAGCAATGCCTATATTCAAGGAAAAGATAATTGCTTTCAGCAATCTGCTAAACAGCCGGTGTCATTCTCGGGGGGTTCCAGTATGTATATCCCTGGAATGAGATGACTAGGAATCCTACTAGATTTATAAAGGATGGTCTACACATTTCATTCAAGGGCGTCTGCATACTAACCTTCTTGTGACTTTAAGCAGAGTTCATCCAATGAATATACTGACTTAATAAACAAAATAATCACAAATTGAACAAATTCAAGGTGTCCCTTCGCTATGGTAAGGTCTTAAAAAGAACTGCCCTATCTGTAGGGAATTCTGCATCTGGAACAAGTCCAAGTATGTATAGTAACTGAGTTGTGGTTCAAGTGTAAACAGCACTCCATCTGTGCTTGACTTCTATGCCTACCATGCCCTCAAGCCCACTGGAAATGGTGGTGGGGTTTCAGTGTTCATCAGGGATTTTTTTTATCCTTTCCAAATTGATACCCCATGACCCTCCTAGTGGGCTCATCAAACTCAAGTTCACACTAGATAAATGAAAATTTCAATATATAGCTTATTACCGGTTCTCTTCCATGGCAACACAGGATCATGAAAGCTTCCTGATATGCCTTGAAAATACCCTTATAAGACATAGTCTGTTAATCCTCAGTGACCTCAACTGCCTCTCCACAGATGTGAGTGCTTATACTTTTTTTTTTAAACAACTTTTTATTTGATTTTACAACCAAAAATTATCAACCAGAACAATTCAAACATGAATAATACAACAAAATAATCAACTACTCACAACTATATACAGACATCCATGACAAGTCAGCATAAGTATACATATTTATACAGAACATTAATACGTATCTAATAAAGTTTGCAGTTTTTGCCAAGCTAGTCTTTTATGAGTTATATTAAGTGTTCTAATAGAGTTGGTTTGCATTTCTTTTTTTACAAACACATTTAGCTAGTGTTATAAAATCCATGAAGAGAAGTTCTTGTTTATTCTTCCAGTTTAATGTTATTATTTTCCTAGCAATGGCCAAATCTGACCAAAGAAGAGGTATCTGATGTTTAGGAATTGCGCTTGAAATAGGTACATTAAATAATATCAAAGAATCAGAGATTTGACAATTCTCTGACCATAATGCCTGTATAAAATGTTTAAACTCATTCCAAAACTGTAAAATAGTTCTACATTCGATGAACATATGAACCCAGTTAGCTTTTAAGGTTTCACCACATCTCAAACATTTAATTTCCGTACATTTAGTAATAATGGCAACTTTATGTGTAAAAAAAACTTATTTTAAGAAATTTCCAGGTGAACAACTTCCAATATAAATACGATGTGGTGCTATTGACCAATTTTAATAACTGTCTCCAGTTATCAGCAGATAAGGGTTCTTTATTAACCTTTGTAGAATAACGCCAAAGGTTTGAATCAAAGGTTAAAAATTATTCACATCAAATTTTGTATATGGGGGAAATATGTAACTTTTATTCACTGTTCATCGAATTACAACACATAAAAAGTTGCAGTATTGTTGGTATGGAGTCTGTATCCAGGCTTATTAGAAGTCTCATTTTACAGTCAATAAACTGCTGTAGAGATTGCAAGGATAACCAATTATCATGCTTAATGTTATATCTAGCTAATAAAAAGTTTATTGACTGAATTTTTTTATTATCAATAATTTAGCACAAAAATTTTAAATTATTGTCTTTAAGATTTAAAACTGTATTAGTATTAACAGACTCTAGACAATCAGGTGTGTAGGCAATAGGAAATATGAAAAAAATAGTTGTTTAATACTATAATTACTTTCTATTATATTTTTGAAAGCACAAAAGATTTGGTTTATACCATAGGAGAAATGAATAAACATCTTGTTGTACATACAGAAGTCATGAAGTATCCATAAAATTTTACTTATACCTAGTGAAGAATTTATTTGAATTTCATCTGTATTATTAGATGTTATGCATTCTTCATGTAACTGTTTCCATCTTGAAACATAAGTCCGGTTAAGCCAGTGTAATACTGTATTAATAAGAGTTTTTTTTTTTTTACTCATATAATTTTTATTTTCAAATAATATAACATTTTCATAATAATTTTTGTTATACATAACATCTTGAATAACTATATACAATATTTATATCAGCCCAACCTTTAGTTGTAATTAATATGCATTGTTAATTTGATCTTTTAGTTCTATTAATGATATTGGTTTGTCTACTGTTTTGTTTTGTTGTTTAGATAATTTATTGACAATATTACTTTGTATGAAATTATCTATTATATTATCATTCTCTAAAGATGGAATTCTATCATTAATTGATTTATAATATACTTTAAATGCTTCTAATATACCTTCTAAATCAGTTATAATTTCCACAGCGTTATTAACTGTCATTTGATTTCTTTAATATGATTTGAATTATTAATTTATTTGTTACTAATGGCCAGCTTATGTAAGTGTTTAGGATTTACAGAGTAGGACTGTAATTTTAGTCATTCTAGGTTTATGGCAACTTTGTGGTTTAGTATTTCTTAGGATTTTTGTTTAAGATTTAGTAATTCTGTTTGTAATTGCCTATCATTCAGTATTAGTTTTGATCTTAAACTATCAATTTTAGGTTGCAATTTCGATAATTTCCTATCCCATTCTTTTCTTTTCAAAAGAAACCAGTTCTTGATTCTACTATACAGATAAGCCTTCATTGCATCCCAAAGTATGATATCTTTTACTTCACCATTATTGTTGATTTCTACAAATGTATTTATGTCAGTTAAAAACCATTGTTTAAAGCTTTTAATATTTATTATATACCCTGGCATTCTTTGCCAAAAAATTAGTTCATCATTTCTCACAGGAAGATTAAAAAAAAGGGCATTATGCTCAGAAAATGGACATGACATTATTAAAACGTCATTTATTTTGGAATAGGAATTATTTGAAACAAAAACTTTATCTATGTTAGTTTGGGTTCCAAATTGAACGGAATGAGTACAGTTAACTGAATGTCAATTTTAGGTCATATATATCCCTAAGGTTCATTAAGGAGATAAACTTATTTAGTTTTTGGATTGTGATATTAATTTAAATTTACTAAGTCTAGAGGTATCTCTATCTGCTAATAAACAACTAAAATTCCCAGCCATAAACATTTCACCCTTAGCATGTAGAGTAATCATATCTAGGTATTTGTTTACCAATCTGGTTCCCTATCCAGGTATCCAATAGGAATTAACCAAAGTATAATATTTTTAGGGTCTATATCATGTTGTCGAACTCTTAAACGTTCGAACGTGATATGGTCGACACAATATGATCGAACTTTTAAAAGTTTGAATGTTTCAACGGAGATCTCTGTACAGTTTGGAATGAGAAGATTTCCCTTTTCTGCGCTGTAGTGCGATTTCATTGTTGGTATATTTAAAAAGTGGGGTGTGTGGTGGGCGCAGCTCCCCACATGGGGTAGCCCCCCTGCTTAAACCATTCAGGTAGTTTTTTTCTTTGACTTATTTTTTTTTATTACATTATCAAACTTTTAAACGTTCGATCATATGATGTCGACCATATGATGTTTGAACTTTTAAAAGTTCAATCATGTAATTCAGATGCTATCTTTTACCAAACTTCTTGTACCACCAAACAAAACATTCCTTCTTTATCAGAGAACGTATTTATAATTTTTGGCATACTTGTAGAATTCTTCCATAATAAGTGTCCCTCTTGTTTTATTTTTGTAGCAAGAGTCAGTAAGTATAGTGTAACCATTAAAGGATGTTTTGTCTAGATTTTTTCTCTATAGATGAGTCTCTTGCAGGAAGACTATCTGTGCTTTATGTATTTTAATAAACATAAGCAAACCTGCTCTTTTTATATTGTTATTTAACCCATTAACATTAAGTGATAAATACTTATAAACTAGCATATGAATAGAGTACATTTAAAAAGTCTGCAGTATGCTTTTTAAAATATAATAGTTGTAAATAGCTTCTTAAATACTTTATCATGGATGAAATGAACATTTTGACTATTAATTTCAGAAACAAATTTCTATGTACAAAAACATACATGGAACTTAAAATTCCAGGTTTAATTTAATTATTAATCAAACCACCCACAAGCCACAACCCACACACCAAGTACATTATTTCCAGACTGCCTTGTATGTGGAATACTAGTATCAACAAAGCATTTGCAATTGTATAGTAACTCAAAATAGTTCAACTTTAAATTTATAGGCTTGCTAAACATTTAAATATATGCTTTATTACACTATGTTAAAGTATAGAATGAACAGTCAATATAAAAGTTAAACAATAACTTTGCAACTTACTTATATTCATTTCAAGTGTGATTAACTGTGTTTGTGCCATGTTTATATAATAGCCTTTATGTTTTTATTCTTGCT
Organism: Protopterus annectens; assembly: GCF_019279795.1. Taxonomy (NCBI): domain Eukaryota; kingdom Metazoa; phylum Chordata; order Ceratodontiformes; family Protopteridae; genus Protopterus; species Protopterus annectens. Next base: position 1,348,012,395 of record NC_056729.1, on the reverse strand, counting down.
AAACAGCTAGACCACTATATAAAATGAGATGAAAAAATGTATACGCATATACATACATTTAAACAAGATGGCGCCACCAAAGCAAGTAAAAAATGTGAACAAACAAGCAAGCTGAAGAGCAGGAGTCACAATTTGTATAAAATCCACTGAGTTTATTGTATAAATGGTAAGCGCTTTCACAAATAAATTTGCTTCATCAGACCTAATGAGGTCATTTCCTTTTATACTCAATTAAATTCAAACTAACCAATCATACAGTTACACATTTAAAAATATATAACACAAATATATACAAGATTATATACAAGAGACTTAGGAAATAATGTAGATTTATTAGTGTTATTGTGTATGTTCATTATGTCTTTTAAATTTCTGCAGGTTAATTAGAAGATATTTATAATTTTATTTCACAATCTTGTATATATTTGTGTGTTATATATTTTAAATGTGTAAATGTATGATTGGTTAGTTTGAATTTAATTGAGTATAAAAGGAAATGACCTCATCTGATCAGTTAGGTCTGATGAAGCAAATTTATTTGTGAAAGCGCTTACCGTTTATACAATAAACTCAGTGGATTTTA
>NC_056729.1:1347979312-1348009312 GCF_019279795.1 Protopterus annectens | reverse complement strand
CATAACTAAACCCACTAAAAGCTGTATGATTAATTATTACATTGACTCATTTTGGAAAATTATTAATGCAAATATAGATTTAAAAATCTGGTTTGATCTTTTAACACCATTTACAGTCACAAAGAACTTTCCATATAAAATATATAGAGGAATTATTAATTCCTGGGAACAGAAAGGATTTGTTTGTTGGCTCCAATGTATCAAAGGACTAAAAGTTTTAGATCTGCAAGTAATAAAAACAACATACAAAATTCCACAACAGGACTGGCTAACTTTACAGAGTATTCTGCCATATTTGCAAGATTTAAGCAGACTAATTAACAATTCTTGATTTAAAGAAATACCTAAATTTACGAAATACATATATTAAATCATATATAATGACTGACATGGGAAACAGTATTTCAAATTTTTACAAAAATATAGATAAACTAAAAAAAACAACACCCAAAACCTCATATTGGAAATATATAACAAAAAGACACTCAATACAGTTAACTGAAGATATTAAAACAAATATCTTATTATCAATAAAATATACATCCTTTACACAATACTGCAAAGTTTTTAATTGGAAATGCTTTCACAGAGCATTCTTAATCCCAGACAGAATCAGTAAAATTAGTTCTTCCATAAAAGGAATATGTTGGAGATGTGAGCAAGTACACATTGGAGATTGGAACCACATTGTCTTTGTGTTAAAATTAAGCCATTTTGGAATTGTATTAATAACTTTCTACAAGCTTTATTTAATGAAGCATTTTATTTAACTAAAACTCTTGTATTATTAAATGTGAATGAAGGTCCTCATTTGAATAGGTCAAACATGTGTCTAGTATGGACTATACTTGTAATTTCAAGGAAATGTATAACAAGAAGATGAAATACAAACACAATACCAACTTTGGAAGACTTATGCAGCCTACTGAAGACCACAGCATTATTGGAAATTAAAAGTAAAGAGCTAAGAATTTATCCAAAGCCATTATCAACAACCCTTGGGGAAAAGTCTTATTGTTGATAGACACTATACAATAATTAATCAGACACTCTGATAATGGAATGGACAGACTTATAAAGTAACTGTATACATTAAGATCTGTTATAGTGTCAGGCTAATGTAAATAGTGTACATAGTTATTTAAGATGTTATGTATAAATACTATGGAATTCATTCAAAGGTATTTGAAATATAAAAACATTTTCTGAGAAAAAAAAATTCAGATCTTCCAGTTTACAAACTCCACCATTTCAGTATCTTTACTATCACTCTGTAGTTAGTGTTGCATCTAATCATCCTATGTATCTTCCCTCCCTTTCTTATATAATATGTTCACATACATACACACATATACACATACATACATACACACACACTCACACATACACATGTACATGAACAAAAACACAAGTATATGTATACTGCAAATCCCTTTGTTCAAGGGTGTTAATGACCAGAATCCTACAATTTAAAATGTCTTCCCTTTCTATTGTTGTATTATATTGTGGAACTCATCAACTCAATTTGTAACATGTAATGAAAAATCAATAAAGTTGCATAACTAAATTACTATTGCACCAGCACTGTTATGTCTTTAAATTATGCATTTCCATGTTTTTATTATATGGTTTGAATGCATGAAACTAATGTTATATAAAGTAATTAACACTAACGATTCTTAAATAAATGTCATGAAGTATTCAGTTTGAAACAATACTATCACAAAGTTTTTCTTCTTCATTTTTCCCTTAATGGGTGCCTTATTACCCCTCTGATGCTTCTTGCTACAATATCTGTCCCGGGTTATGTGGTTTCTTACATTTCTTCATTTAAGTCCTTATTTTTGGTAAAAATGATTACAGACACGTGATCGCAGCCATGTAACCTTTCCAGTATTAACTGCAGTTACCTTTTCTGGATTCCAAGTGTTTGGCGTGGGGTTAAAGGTCGGCAGCATGTGTTAGTGCGAACACCTGTCTATTGTGAGTGACAATGCTTCATGCGGCACTTGTCTTTTGACTCACGGACTTAATATCATTGAAAATAAACAGAGAGCTTTAAACACATTGGAGTTAACAGAAGGGAAAAAAGCTCGAGACAGCTTACAATGGCTTCATTAACTAAGCAAATACCCAACAGTAATGTTGCCTTCCCAGAACCCAGGGAACTAGCAAAACGGGAAGCATGGACATAATTCAGCCTAATAAAGCTATTTTCTTCTTTATAATGTAACATGAAGACAAAAACACCTGAAACAAGAGGAGCCAACAGTCATTACAACACAAATAGATTGCTTCTAAAGACCCGACATGAAGTAAACAAAATCATAACTGTTTCTCTTCAAATACAAGTACAGAACCACAGTCTATACTCAAATCAGATGCCAACCCATTAAGACAGCAAGGGCAACTAGAAAAAAGAAAAATTATATATATATATATATATATATATATATATATATATATATATATATATGTACACATATATAGGTCTACCTGAAAGTCCTAAACGCCACCAACAAGAACACTGACACCAGAAGACTGACAGTGGAGAAGACCGACGGTTGAGAATCCTGATGCTGAGAACACCGACATGCTAAGGTTAGTGTGCGATAGGAGCGGGCGTTACGGTCAGGGTGTGGATAAGGTAAGTGTGTGATAGTGACGGATGTTAGGGTAGGGTGTGGGTCAGGTAAGTGTGTGATAGTGACGGACATTAGGTTTAGAGGCGGGTTAAGTGAGTTAGGGTTAAGGTGCAGGTAAGGTAATTGTGCGATAATGACGGACTTGAGGGTTAGGGGCAGATTAAGTGAGTTAGGGTTAGGGTGCTGGTAAGGTAAGTGTGCGATAGTGATGGACCATAAGGTTTGGATTTGGGTTAAGGTTAGTGCATAGATGCGTATGTAAGGTTTAGTGTAGGTTTGTAAGGGTTTTGGTGTGCTTGTGTTGTGTGTGGGTTTTTCGGGTAAGGTATCTGTTTTGTTGATTGTCAGGATTGTGGTTTGTCAGGCATGTGAATTTTCGTGTTTTTGAACTTTAGGTTTCTTTCGGTTTTGTCGTGTCAGTTATTTCGTTGTTGGTGTTTTGGTATGTCGGTGTTATCAGGTAGACCCCTACATATATATATATATATATATATATATATATATATATATATATAAACACACCACACACTCACACACATTCTTCTCAACAACACCCCATCAAGCTATATCTTAAAGAACATCAATCTCTAAATATATCAAAGTATTATTTACATCTCTAAGTCTACATTTATAGCCACAAACACGTTTACAGAATGAGTAAGCATTGATATACTACCCCACCAAACATACACATGAAAGAAGTCCATCCACAACACATTAGCATACAAAAGATATTAAAAGATTTTAAGATAGACAAAATAAGAAATAAAGGAGGAAATAATAATAAATATCACTCTTTACCTTATGAACTTTTCCCAAAGGTAGAGATTAGAAGAAAAAAAGAAAAAAATATTACAATATATATATATATATATATATATATATATATATATATATATATATATATATATATAAAGAATGTCCCGTTTATTTATCTCTCACTTTTTTAGTAGCTGCTTCATTCACAGTCCATCCATTTTTATTTGCTTGTCTCTTCAGGCTTTGTGCTGACCAGTCCATATCTTTTGTCTCAGATATTAAGTTTTTCTTTTGGACAAAATCTATAGCGTCTTGCAATGAGGTAAAAATCTTCTCACCATCAGGCAAATATATTTTTATTGTGGCCAGGAATAACACTTGCTGTTTAATGTTAGATTTTTTTTGAGGGACTTTATTAAGACAACACATTCTTTTTCTTTTGGCAATAACAGAAGAGGCATAGTCATTATTATAACATATGTTTTTACTATTAATTTTGACAGGAGGGTTAGTCCAGGCAGATTTCAGTACCAAGTATTTATCTTGAGTGGACAAAAATCTAACTATTATAGATCTGAGAGTAGAAGAATTGTCCTTTAGAATTGGTTTTGACAAGGACCGATGGGCTCGCTAAATTCAAAATGAAAGAGATTCAGGCCAGTTTAGTACTGTGGGTGACCATTTATTTAAGAACTGTATCATGTTACTGCCCTCTTCTTTTTCTGGAATCCTATAAATTCTTATATTGTTCCTCCTTGATCTACTCTCTAATTCATTCTGACTTTTACATTCCGATAGCCTGCCATCAATGTCAGTCACTGCTTCTTCTACAGAAGAAATTTGTTCAGCCTGTTTTTTCATTATCTCTGAGTAGATCTAGTTGTTTGCTGCTGTCTTGTTTTATCTTATTAATTTTATTATCCAGTTTGTCCATTTTGATTTAGAGTTCCTGGATATTTGTAATTATATATTGTAGTTTATTCTTCAGTGTACTCTTGATCTGAGTTCTTTTTATTATCCAGTTTGTCCATTTTGATTTAGAGTTCCTGGATATTTGTAATTATATATTGTAGTTTGTTCTTCAGTGTACTCTTGATCTGAGTTCTTCGAGTTACACCTATCTGAATCTCTTGTTGAAAACTTCTGACAAGGAAAAAAAAAGAGATGTACCAATACTAAAATGAAGAAAGAAAACAAAAGAGTAGATAATAATGTTTCTTCTGGGAAGTAGTTAAATAGTGTTCTTCAAAAATGAATAATATTTCATGTCAGAATAATAGAAAATAGGCAGCGCTAAACCTCTGAGCTGTTAGCTGTATGGCATCTTGGCCATGCCCTCAAGTGCTTATATTTCTCATGTTGGGTATGCAGAAAGTTTTTTTTTAGAATGGGCTAATGAAAATGCCCAGAATCAAACTATCTGCAATTCTACCGGGGTTGATAATATCCTGAACATTGTTCTCAAAAACTCAGCCCCACCATGATCCCTACACCTGCTTAGTCCCTCTTTAGATAAGTCAGACCACAAGCTCACTACATTTACTCTTAAAACATTCACACCTCTGATTACCACCACCACCATTTTACAGACTTCAAAAAAGCAAACCTTTTACAACTTTACAATTTAATCTGAAAATTCACCCATGTTAACTCCACAGTGGATATGGGATATGAAGCCACCTGTGCCAAAGATCTTTACATTCATTTAGATAAATGCTTTACATTCATTTAGATAAATGCACTAACACAGCAGTTCTCACCAGAATCACAGTACAGCAGCAAATTCAGCAACAAACAACCCTAGTGGTCAGTACGTATTAAATTATACAACAGAAGTAAGAGCCTGCTTAGACTGTCTTATAAGGCCAGAACCTCTCAATACAAAGAGTGTAGAAAATGTCTCATCATGCAACTGAAGGCAGCAATCAATACCAGCAAAGAATTCCATGATCATAGGCTAGCTTCTGTGGCTAAGAATAATTATAAGTTTTAGCTATGTTCGAAAGCTAAGGAAATATTCACATAGTTTCTCTGAACTTCTCAAACTAGTCCTAAGGACATTGCCAGTGTATCAGCAAATAAGTCTGCTGCAAATTTTCCACCTAAAACTATAAGACCCATTAGAGACATCCCCGAGTAACTCTTCCATGCCATCTCAAAGTATCATATTCTTAAAGTGTTCTCTGAAACCAGAAACACCTCTTCAGTGGGTCCTGACAGTGAAATAGAGCCAAACAAGCTCTTACTAATCTCCTCCTCAAGCTGCTCAACTTAAGCCTTGCCATGGGATATGTTCCCGAGTAATTGCATATTGCAGATGTGATGCCACTCTATAAGGGTGGCCTCAGCACTCACCTATGAAACTACAGCCCTATTTTTCTTACTAATCTTGTCTGTAAAGATAAGGAACACATAATTACTGGCTTCATAATTTATGACACTGTACATTTGATCAGGCTTGGCCCAAAACAATTCAGATTTGTTAAGGGAAGGTCATGCCTCCTAAATCTTGTAGTCACACTGTTCACACTGCCTACTTGGATCTGACAAAAGCATATGCATCATACTGCATGATGGGATTATTAATAAGCTAATGTTTTTAACAATGATCCCTATGTGGTAAGACAGACTGCAAAGTGACTCACAGACAGAATGCTTATTGTCAGGATTGGTGATTTCACACAGTTAGGGGAAAGGTGACCAGAGAATTACCCAGGGTTCTGTACTAGACCCCCTAATTCTGTGCCTTTATTTCTCAGACCTGAACACTAAGAACAAGGAACTCTGGCTGACAAAGTTTGATTATAATTGCAAGTTGGGTATAGCTGTTCAATTATTCCATGAAAGTATACCCCTCAAATGAAACTAATGTGTTGACTTCTGATGTGCTGAAAAATGGCTCTTACTCAATAGTACAAAATGCTAAGAATGCAAAAAGTTTCTACTATATATGGTATAAATGTAACCCCACTCTCCAGTGACTCTGCTATCACAGACCTGAGCATCTGGCTTGATGTCTCCTTCTCCTTCAATCACCATGTAGCAACTTTAGTTAAATAAATATCCTATATCTCACAATTAATCACAAAGGGCATCTCATCTAAAATAAAAGAAGTTATTGTTCCCCTCTCATTTTCCCTAGTTAGACCCACTAGAAACATCTAAAACTCAAAAAACTGAAGAGGCTTCTAACAAAAATGATGATGATAATGATGACTGATGATGATGATGATGATGACCATCATCATCATCATCATCATTCTCCTCATTAATCCACTTTTTCCCATTTCCTGCACAGGGTTAGGCTGTTGCATCAACTGTTATCATCCCTCGTGATTCAATACCACTTCCCTACTACCTTCTGACTGTGAAGGTCTTTCTCTGACATAATTCATCCAGCTCTTTGCAGGATGCCTGCATTTCCCCTTGCCTTCTTCCTGTCTTTACCAAATCATATTCACCAGATTGTCTTCTGCTTTTCCGCACATGTGCCAGTACCACACTAGTCTGTTCTCTTTGATCTACTCTGCAATTGGACCTACTCAGGCTTCTGCTCTGATGTTTTCACTTCATCTGCCCCACAATGTGCATCTTACTACTCATGATCCTGGGTCTCAAAAATCTTAATTATCAGGAAAGGCTGGAATCACTGTCCCTGTACTCCATTTCTTAGAGGCACTTGTGGAGAAACCTGTGCTTCGCTCAGGGTCCCTATTACCCTAATCCTCCTCTTTCTCAATATATCAAACAGTGTAGCCAACAGTAGAATAAGAGATTTCAATTTATACCAGATAATAAACAAAAGCATATGGACAGGCAGGTTGATTACCAAGTGCCTCACTATGGAATAGACTGCCCTTGTATGGCAATCAAAGTCATTACAGGTTGGCCTTCAAGCACAACTTAGACAAATAGATGGGTATCACAAAATAAAGTCCAGAACATGCAGGCCCTGCCCTCAATGAAAAGGCTGATAGAGACTAAGGGTGGTTACTGACAAGGAACACATGGCTTTGTTTGAATTGTCTTGTATTTCCTGTGATTCATATGACTCTTCAGTTGCTCATAGCTGGGGGTGATTTGGGGTGTTCCAGTTTATACAAAATATATTAAAGTTGTCCATAAGCTATATCCTGTTTACTCTCTCATTCTGAGAACACTATCTGCCATTCTGCTAGACCAGTCTCAGTACTTCAAAAGTTAGCACACTTGCCTTTGGTGCAGAAGGTTATGCGTTCTATTCCCACAGCAAACAGTACTGACATTGCTGTGCAGCACAATGGGGGTGCTGCAATCTAGAGTGTACCCTTCTTCAGATTAGTCATTAAACTGAGATCCCATCTACTTGAGCTGGTGGTAGCTCAGTTATTGTATTTATTTATAGTTTATTTGGCAGGATAGTACATTGGGCCACATTTTCAATGGAGTCCTGGGGAGAAAAGCTCCAGAAAATAGAAATTACAGATTTAACATAAGAGTAAGTTATTAGAGAAATGTAATGTGCACAAATGAAGCAAAATTAAACAAATAGAAAAACACATATTAGTAGAGTGCACATATTAGTACAATGCAATAAGAGTAATATTTACAGTCAAAGCTTTTAACAGTTTAACATATAAGCACAATGCAATAACAGAAACTGTCTACATTTTTTAACAGTTATGCTAACTCATGCAGTTAATTTCTAGGCTACTGAAATGTACCATTCTAGGAGTTATGCTAATTCCTAGAGTTTATTAGGGGTACAAAACAATGGGAGGCTATTGTGAATTATAGTTTATAGGGAGTAGCTAAAGTCTAGGTTGATTATGTGGGGTGGGAGCAAGAGCATTCCCATAGTGAAATTAGGTGTGTGTGTGAAGTAAGGTTTTGAATGAAGAGATGCTGCTGGTGGTGCAGATGAGAGGTGGGAGGGAATTCCAATGGTGTGCTAGAGAGAAGGACATTAGATGTTTGCCTGGTGAACGGGCAGGATTATGCAGTTCAATTAGATTTTGGGAATTAGATCTCAAAAGTCTATTTGGATGGTGAATTTTAAATGTGGTGGCAAGCGAGGGACAGAGAGAGGGGGTAGCAATAAGTGTGTGTGCTTGGACAGGTTGAATATAGATGACGTAACTGGACAGCTCAAGTCAATTCAGTTGGTGTAGGGCAGTGCAGTGATGGGAAATGGATCTATGGCCAGTTGCAAATTTTGCTATTTTATTATAACAAGAGGAGAGCTTAGTCTTGAGGGAGGATTGCAGGTTAGTAAGGATAGAAGCACCATATAGGAGGGATGGGAGGTAAGTGTTGGTGAGGGTGAGCCTAGTGGAGGGAGAGATGTAATAGTTGTGGAGGTAAAGTATGCCTATTTTTTTTGTGTTTTTTTATATTTACTTGTAGATGATTATCAAACTTCAGCTGGTCATCGATCAGGACTCTTGGTAGTTTAGCATTAGAGACTATTTCGAGAATATTATTATTTTGACTGGTGACTGAGAATAAGGTTTTATCTAGGGTGATCATTTTGGAAGCTGTAAATATCATGAGTTTAGTTATAGTAGCATTGAATGCTAGATGGTTGTCCATTATCCATTGCTCAGTGGAGGAGAAAGAATCTTGAGTTAATTTAACTAGGGTGGGTATGGAAGAGGCAGAGCAGATTATTGTTGAATTGCTGACATACTGGACAAGGTTGGCATTTGGGATGGCTTGGTAGAAATCGTTTATGAATATATTCAATAGAAGGGGGCCTAAAATTGAACCCTGGGGGACACCTGTGAGAGTACTGAGAAAAGGGGAGGTGGCTTTTTTCCATCTGACTGCTTGTTGCCTGTTTGAGAGGTAACTGGTAAACCAGTTAATAGAGGAGTGGGATAGATTTAGTTTAGAGAGTTTAGTGAAAAGAAGGTTATAAGAGATAGTGCTGAATGCCTTAGAGAGGTCAAGGAGGAGAGTGGACAAGATGCAGCCAGTGTCACGGGCCTTATTAACTGTTTCTAGGAAGGAGAGGAGAGCTGTGGTAGTGCTGTGGCCGGGTCTGAAACCATGTTGAATAGGGGTTAGAAGTTGGTTGTTTATGAGGTAAGGTAGAAGTTGTAGATGGATGCATTTTTCGAGAAGTTTAGAAATTGGGGTAAGATAGCAATAGGTCGAAAGTTTGTGATATTGTTATTACCATCTTTATTGAGTGGAATAATAAAGACCTTTTTCCAGAGCTGGGGAACTGACATTCAGTAATAGATCAATTTATAAGAATGCAGATGGGAAGAGCTATGCCTTCTGTGGCAACTTTTAAGAAGTATGTTTGAAGTTTTTTTATGGTGGCTGTAGGGATGGGGTTGAAGGAGAAAGGAGGAGGTTGGGAACAGAAAATTCTAGGTGAGGGAGGGATAGGTGGAAATAAGGGTGGGGAGGCTATATGGGAAGTGAAAGATAATGTAAGTTTACTAATGGAATTGATAAAGAAACTGTTAAATTGGGTGGCTAAGTCCAAGTCAGAGGCATCTGGATCAGGGCAGGGGTTTTCTTTTTTGCCAGGTTTGAGAAGAGAGGAGATTCCATGACAGAATTTTTTGTGGTTGGTGTTATGCTTGGTTTGGAGTGTAGAGAAGTCGACTTTGTGGTATGAGATAAGTTTTTTTTTACTTTGTTACAAAGTGTTTTAAATTCCTTATGGGTGGTGATAGTTTTATTTTTGGAGTAGCGTTTCCAGGCTTTATCCCGGAATTACATGGCTAGTAAGGTACTTCTGGTTAGCCAAGGTACAGGATTGCTTCTTATGCGTTTTTGTTTTCAGAGGTGCAAAGGAGTCAAGCAAGTTGATGAAAGCTGAGTTAAAGCTGAGGAAAGCTGAGTTAAAGTAGGTAGCAGCATTTTCTAAGGGAAGGGTTTTTAGTGGGTTCTAGTTAATTTTTTTAGTGCATTTGAGAATGTGCTAGTATTAAAGTTTTTTAGGCAGCGAGTGAAGGTGTAGGTAAGAGATAGTTGTATGGAGGAGGGAAGATGGTGGGCAAAAGTGGGGAAGTGGTCGCCTAATTGGTTGGGCAGAGTGCCACTATCAGAGATGTAATGTGGATGAGAAACTAGAATCCAGTCCAGTGTGCATCATGGAGATGGGGTTAGTTGTATGAAGCTGAGGTGGGAAATTTGCACTGAGAGGTTGGGTGAGATAGGTTAGGTAAGATATGGTAATAAGTAGTAGTATTTGAGTTAGAAGTGAAAGAGATTTGGTAGACATGATGACTATTCAGGATATAATGGGTAGTGAGTTTGGGATTAAGCAGATATTAGTAAAAATTTAAAAGTATGGGTATGGGTACCTGAGAAGGTAATACAGATAGTTTGTGTTAATGTGGTACGAAGTTGTGGCATGAGAGGGGTGGATTATAATGTCACATATTCAATGTTAGAAGTTATGTATGAGATGTTTGGGGTGTTTACTGGGTATGTTTATATTGGGTAGTTGGTGCTGTGTGCGAGTGCAAATGTATTGTACATAGGTAGTAATTTGTAATAGGAGGGGTTAGTTAAAATTACTTAAGCAGATCTGGTGGTTTGAACACTGGCGGGTGTGACTTGGTCAAGTTTAAATTACAGGAATTGGGAGGTGGGTGGCATATGGAGGCAGGGAGGGTAGCGGAGTGAGGCCTAGTATTGCGAGGGGGAACGGAGCAGGATGAGCCAAAATCCAAGCAAGGACAAGTTTGTTTTTAAGAAACAATCAGAACTGACCAAGGACTGCTCTAGGGTGACAGAGGCCTAAAAGATCCCACAGCACCTATCAAAAAGGGGGTCCTTTATTTTTATTCTATTTATACCTTATTTACTACTTATATATGTACATATTCCATCATGGTTTATAATGAAGAATCATTCACAATGTCTTTTTTTCAAGAACTCTCACTCCTTTTTCCACAACAAATATGTTTGCATTTCTGCATATGCTCTGAGCATTTAGAGCTGAGAAATGGAGGGGTTTACCAGTTGTGGGAGGAGGATGGGACTGGGAGGTTGATATGTGTGGGGGAGAAGGGTCAAGGTTTGGGTGAATGTTGCTGGAGAGAAGGATAGAGATGAGATGGCAGAAGAGGTATTTGAGTTGCTTGGTATGTAATCTATGGGGTGTAAGCTTTATGGGGATGTGGCTAATAGATGTGAGTATAGTTTTTGGGGTTAGGTAAGAGTTTGTAGGTAAAGAGCATGCTATTATTGAAGTGGTAGAAACTAGGTGATATGCAGGTTGAGGAATATGTGTGCACCATGGAGATTGGGTTAGTTGTATGAAATTGGGGTGGGAGATTTGCACTGAGAGGTTGGGTGAGATAGGTTAGGTAAGATATGGTAATAAGTAGTAGTATTTGAGTTTGAAGTGAAAGAGGTTTGGTAGACATGATGACTATTCAGGATATGATGGGGAGTGAGTTTGAGATTAAACACATATTAGTAAAAATTAAAGTATGGGTTTGAGTACCTGAGTAGGTAATATGGATAGTTTGTGTTAATGTGGTAGGAAGTTTTGGCATAGGAGGAGTGGATTATAATGTCACATATTCAATGTTAGAAGTTATGTATGAGATATTTGGGGTGTTGACTGGGTATGTTTATATTGGGTAGTTGCTACTGTGTGTGAGTGCAAATGTATTGTAGATAGGTAGTAATTTGTAATGGGAGGGGTTAGTTATAATTACTTAAGCAGAGCTGGTGGTATGAACTCTGGTGGGTGTGGCTTGGTCAAGTGTAAATTACAGGTATTGGGGGGCGGGTGGATATGGAGGCAGGGAGGGGAGCAGAGTGAGCCTGAGCATAGGGAGGCGGAATGGAGTGGGTTGAGCCAAGATCCAAGCAAAGACAAGTTTGTGTTTAAGAAATAATCAGAACTGACCAATGACTTCTCTAGGGTGACGGAGGCCTAAAATATCCCACAGCACCTATCAAAAAGGGGGTCCTTTATTTTTATTCTATTTATAACTTATTTACACCAATATTATATATACGTATATATCTACATATTCCATCATGGTTTATAATGAAGAATCATTCACAGTGTCTTTTTTTCCAGAACCGCCACTCCTTTTTCCACAACTACCATTTGATTTTTTTTATTACCACTGCAAAGAACTATTTCCCATTAAATATAATTTCACTACATCTTTCATTTCAAATAACCCATGAAACATAACATATTATTTTATCACCTCTTCTTATGGTTTCCTCTTTTTTGATATTTTTATAATATCCATATGCTATCATGTCTATATTAATATCTGTTTATTTCATATTTCTAAATAAATAAATAAAACCTTCTCACTCTTTCACATGTTAAAAACATATGTTCTGCCCTTTCCTCTTCACCATAACATAAACAAGCTCTTTCACTTTACGTTTTTATATGGTAGATTACTATTAACAGGAAGTATATTTATACTTAACCTCTATTACAATTTTTGATATTCTAACCAAGTTTTACACCCCTTATTTCTTTCTTTTTAATAGCTTTTCATGTTTCTTCTTGCACATTTTCCCATGAGTTAATACAAAATAATTGATCCATTATCTCTTCATAACATATTTTCCTTTTTTACATCACCAATCTTTACCTTCCATATTCTTATCTTTTCTAAATAATTTTGCATTTCTTCGTCATATTTTGCATTTCTTCATTATAATCTAGTATTTTTTCTTTTACTAGATCTAACTTCTTCTCACATATCTTTATACTTACAATCAAATATCTTTCCAACTAATTTCTTCTTATCCTTTATTCATATTAATACTTTATATACATTTAAAGTTTAAATTCATATAAATGCTATTGGATTTATTAATTCTAAACCTCCACTTTAGTCTCAAATCCCATATAAAAAAAAAAATAATAATATTTCCATTATTTCCTTTTCACATATTTTTGGAATCATACAAATACTTACTAAATATGCCATTTTGCTTATCATCACAGAATTAACCAACCTTGCTTTATTTTTATATGTTTTCCATAGTGCACATACTTCTTTTATATTTTTATTACATTTTCCCATTGTCTTTTCTTTCTTTTTTTACTGCCAAACTCTATTCCCAAAATATTAATTTAGGTTGTAGTAAATTGTGTACCAACTAACACAGCTCCACAATCCTTGACTTTTTTTCTTTATTAAGACCCATCCCTATTCCTTTTAATAATGTTACTAAATATCGAATTACCCTTTCCATTTAAAATACATTTTTGTTATAACGACTACATCATCTGCATGGGTCATTCTAAATGGAATTTTTTGACGTTTTCCTATTTCATATTCTGCTTTTCTTATCTTGCTCTTAATTTGACTGATTATTAAATTTGTAATTAAAACAAACAAAATATTACTCACTGGGCATCCTTGTCTAATCCCATTATTCATTTCTACTTCTTTACTTAGACATCCATTAGTTACTATCCTCACAATGTTATTTTTATAAGCAGTCATACACACTCATAATTTTCTTACTAAAATTGCAGTTATCCATATGTTTCCATAATACTTCATGCTCTATTGTATCAAAAGCTTTATTAACATCCTCTTTCATTAATTTTACTTCTTATCCTTTTTTCATGTCATCTACTGCTCCCCTTATAATCATTAAAAGTTCTTGGCAACCTTTATCCTTAATACCGAACATACAATCCTCTATTATATTTTGTATTTTATTCTCCATCCATTTCCTGTAGAATTTTCAAATATATTTTGTCAGTATTCAATTTTATACTGCTTATTTATACCCCTTTTTTCTATAAGAATTATGAGATTCCACTAGAAATCTCCTTATAAACAAAAATTGCTTCCATCCATTCATTCAAAATCTTTATAAAATAAGTTTTTTTTCAAGTTTTTAATTTCTTATACATTTAATAACTAATTAAATCTAAACCTGCTACTGAATTTATATTAACGTGTTTAAATATTTTGTCTAATTCTTCTACTCTTGCTTCTCTTTCTAATTCTTTATTCATTAAATCTGTGAATTTTCTAACTTGCCTATTTACTGGGATTTCTCTGTGTTCATTCTTTTTATATATCTCTTCTACATATTCCACCACTATTTTCATAATTTACATTTGGCTTTTCTTAACTTCACCATTTTAGCCTTCATTTCCCTTGTTACATGGTTTTTTTCTTTTGCTACCTTTCTTAAATATGCTGATAACTCTTCTTTTTTCCTTGTAGTAAATAGATTTCTTTAAATAATAGATTTTTGGTTATTTTTCACATATATTACTTTTTCCTTTTCATAGAATTCCATTGTTATATCCCAGACTATAAAAATCATATTCATTCACATATTCTCATTTCTCTTTCTTTCTTCTATTTATTTTCTAACTTAAATGTCTCTCTATATTTCTTTTTAAATACTTTCCATTTGGTTCAATTTTTATAAAACAATATAATTGTTAAATGTTCTTTTCATGACTGTGTAATTATAGCCTCTCCATTACCTTCTATATTTTGCTCTTTTTCATTTAATCTTATTTCTTTTACTATCTTAACATGCTCTTTATTTTCTTCACTTTCTATCCATATCACTAGATGGTCTGAAAATTCAATCCTTTCTACTAATACTTCTTCTATTATTTAAATATATAATAAATAAAATTAAATATATATATATATATATATATATATATATATATATACACACATACATATGTGATAACTTTGCCAATTTCACTTTTCTTATATTACAGAAGATAGATTCCTTCTTTGGTGACATCACTATGATTGTAAGTGTTAAAGTGTGAACCTCAATTACTTGTAATTCCTTGTATTTTGTTTTGGAGCTTTTCTCCCCAGGACTCCATTGAAAACGGGTACTTCGGGCCCAATGGACTATCCTGGTAAATCAACTACAAATAAAAAAAAAATAAAAACATTTTTATCCTTTCTGATAATATAAAACAATCAATCTGTTTTAAACACATTTCTTGTATCCATCTATCATTTTCTATTTTATAAATACAGCTTTCCATATTTTATTATGTCCTTCATTATTTTTATATATTTTCCCTTTTTCTTTCTTCTGTCTCTCAAATCTCCTGTTATTATTATATTTATGCTCACTATAGCATAACCTAATATTTGCTGAAATAAACCTTCCTTTCCCTTAAATATCACATAGGCATATATTGCTATAATTCTATATATCTTTTCTTACAATCTAATGTCCAAGATAGTCAATCTACCCATTCTTACTAAAATTTTGTCTAATATTTTAATTGTCCTCTATAATACAAATGCAATTCCAGAACACGATTCATCTCCCAGATTCCATATTATTTGCCCATTCCATACATTTTCTGTCTGTAATCTTTGTTTTTTTGTTAAAAGCTTATAGCTTATATTCTAATAGAATTATTGAAGTTTATACCATTCTATTGCACCTATTCCCACTGTTATATTTATAAGACTATTCACATTTATAGATAATACTTGTAAGTTAATCCTTCTTTTATTTCTTTAATTTCCAGATATTGTATATATGTCCTTTCAATTTCCTTCTACTTTTTAAGCATTTCCTTTGTTTTTTCTTTTACATTTACACTTGAAATTTTTATTTTCTTCTTTCTAACTCATTTATGTATAGAAATTTTCTTTTTTATCAAAATCAGATCTATATCTTCTTCATCGCTACCTTCTGAATTTTTTCTACACTTCCATCTGGTTCTTCCTCCCTAGCTTCCATTTCATATGTCATTTTTATTTTCTCCCTTAGTTTTATTTTATCATTTTCTCTTTCTACCGCTTTTCTTTCTTCATTTTAGTTTCATTTTTTCTGTTTCTGTAAAATCCATTGCTAAATGTACTTTGTTTATATTTACAACATTCTAACTCACAATGTGTTTTGCCCCATGCCCCAGTTTTCTACAAATATAGCATCTTCTTTTTTCACAATTATTCACAAAATGCCCACCTTTTCCACATATAAAACATTTTAACTTGCACCCAGTTTATTACTAAACCTCTATTCCCTTCCACATTTATAATACTTGGTATATGTATGATTTTATCATTTTCTATTTTTAAAATAACTTTATTGCTCCTATCCCCAGTTGGTAAACCCCTACCATCATTAACTTTTACAACAGCCAATACTTTTTGCAAATGTCTTTCAAACATTTTTTTAAAATATCTTTTTCAATCTCTGTTTAAAACTATATATGTAACTTTGTCTTTGTCTGGATGCAGTCTCCAGTGATGGCGAACCTTGTGTGCCAGCAGCTTTTGAAATGCCAAACCCAAAATAATTCAGTCACTTCACATGAGCAATGAATGCAAAATCAGTGTCTTTGGTAACTTGGGTATTGGTGATCGCTGACATGTCACCCAAAATGTCGTGGCATGTGTCATCTTTGACAAGTGTGTCATAGGTTCACCATTACTGTATAGTCATTCCATGGGCTGTGATTTTTCCTTTTTTCAAATGCACTATCTTCATTCCTTGGACAGTCTCAAATATAATGTCACAAAAAGACTCATATATATTCTTAACACTTAAATTGTAAAACTGAGGCAAAACATACTGTCCTATTCTTTGTACCTGATCATTGGAGTTTCACATTTACCTTGAAGTCTTATCACCCATTTTCTTTTCTTTACATTTTCTGGCTCACTTCCCTTCTCCTTCAGTGTACTTCTCATCATCTCACCATAGGTTTTCTTCTTTTCTCCTCCCATCTGCTACCTCTACTATCTCTTCTTCCTTAGTTTTCCATTATTTCTACCCACAATGCTTCAAAAACATTCTCAGTTTCACTCTGAATAATCATTTCCTGTGATATATCATCCCGCAACACTCCCACCTGGAGGGTTGTAACAATACATCCACAAGCTTCTTCATTTGATTAAACAAAAAGGTTATGTTTAAACAAAACTTCCAAATCCACAATAACACCATCTCTTCATTCACCATTCACCTCTGCTTCCTCACTTTCTGCTTCCATGATGTGCAGATGTGCTCTCAGCTGACAATGTGCTAGGACTGGGATGTGCACTCATGTAGAAACGTATTGCAATTAATGTAACAAGTAGGGGTCCTTTATTTACATACAAAACTCTTTTTTTTTTTTTTATAAAATATTTACATATTTATAAATTCTCACCAATGTTCAAATATATGAATATTCAAATCTGTTTACACAAGCATACTAAATTTTCATCACTGTCAGATCCCCACTCCTTTTTTCCATAACCACCATCTGATTTTACTTAAGACTATTGCTAAAATCCATTTAACATTAAACATAATTTCATTTATTCTTTCATTCCATATAACCTAAAATAACTTGTGTATTCTTTTAACATATTCTTTAATTCTCTTCAAAAAAATCTTATTTACATAGTTTTCCCCACAGCTTTTTACTATTTTATATTTCAAAAATACATGTTCTTTAGTTTGTTCTTCTTGACAGCGTAAACATATTCCATTACTTTTCTTCTTATACGGCATATTTACTTCTACTGGCAATTTACTATTAGCGTCGCCACAAAAAAATCTTGGCATTCTATTTTCTGATTTTATCATTTGCTTCTTATTTTCATTTTTTCATCTGTTATTAGATTTTTCCCATGGTATTACATAGTAATGTTTTATCATTATGTTCTTATACCATACTTTTTCTTTTTCTATATCATCACTTTTTATTTTCAACAAAAATATTTTTTCTAGGTAATATTTTATTTCCTCATTTATATATCTTTTTCTATTTTACGCTACCATACTCCAAAATGTATAGCTCTTATTTAATTTTACAACTAATCACTCATCTTTTTGATTTATCCACTTTTAACACAGTGTATAAATTTAATGAAGCAGCATATACCACTGGGTTAATTAACCCTAAACCTCCTTCTTTATTTACATACAAAACTCAAAATAGAACAAAGCGATGTACCACAAAAAGAACCAGTTTATTAATCCACTATATCAGTGAAAATAAAAGCAAGTACAATCCAAATGCAGGTTAAGCTCTTTTGTCTGTGTAAACCCCAGACTTTATCAGAACAATTGTATTATAAATCACTATTCTTTTATATAACAGTCAGCCAATCGAAACCCCCTTCGTTTAAAACATCTAAACAATTAATTAACTGAAAAGAATAATGAATGCTAAAAATAATAGCCCCTTTCTCTAAAAACAAGTGTTGTTTTAGTACACAAAACTTGATATAAAAACCAAAGGGTTCAAAACCCATTCAAAAAACTCAAAAAAATGTGTTCCTTTCTGGTTTTGCAATATTGATACATTATACCCTATTCCATCTGCTCCAGGTGCTGAATGTATATTTACTTGTCCTAATACTTTATCTTATTTAAAAATATCTTCTTTTCCCACTCTTTATTCTCTTCTCTTAACTTTTTTTTACTTTCCATGTTTTTTACTCCCTTCTCTTTTTCTTTAAACATTTCTTGTACATGCTGTACTATACTGTTCATAATCTCTTTCTGAGCTCTTTCTATTTCTCCTTTTACATTTTTCATTTCTCTCATTACACTACCATCTTTCTTCACTAATTTGCTTAAGTAACTCAATACTTCTCTTTTTCCTTGTAAAGAAATATCTTGGCTTATATAATAATTCTTACTTTTGTTCTTGATTTCTTTCATATAATTATTTTTCTTTGTCAAAGTATGTTCTGTCATTAAGTTCTAAATCTTCCAATGCGTCATTATGTGTTCTTTTATATTTTTCCTTCTCTACTTTTCTCACATCATACTGCCACTGTAAAAAACATGTTTTATATTTTTCCTTAAATATTTTCCACCATTCAGACAATTTTTTATAAAATGTTCTCACAGTAATATGACCTTTCTATAACTGTATTCTAATCTCTTTTCTAATCTCTTTCCTTCTTCATTCCACACTACTTTGTTTATCCTTGTTATTCTTTTGCCTATTTTTATTTATTCCTTGTTTTCCTTTATTGCTAGCCATTCTGCAAGATGATCAAAGAACCACAACCTTCTGATACTATAAAATAATATATTTCTGGTCTAAATATGCCCTTTTTGTAAATCCATAAATTTTTGTCCCAGTGCTTTAACTTATTTCTTATAACTTCTAACATTTTTATATCATTTCCTCTCAAATCGCAATTAACGTCTCTGTTATTATAATAATCATATTTATCACAACATAGTCTATAATATAGGTTCATAGGTTCATAGGTTCATAGGTTCATACTAGGCTATCTGCCCGAGGGCATTTACAAGCCTAGCCCATCGTTTTGTGGCTTAGGCCACCCCTTTAGTATGGGGAACTATACCCATTATTTTTCTGTGCCTCTGTCGAGCAGTGACACTGAGGTAATCCCTGGGGTATATCTGCGATCTCCCATCCATTGGTCAAGATTTCTCTTGAACAAGGCCAGCGAGGTGCTCTGCCTCACATGTACCGGGATTTTGTTCCACAGCATAGGGAGTCTTTGGGTGATGAATCTATCCCTCCAGCACGTCCTATTAATAGCCGTGTCAAGGTTTAAGTCTCCCGCCCTTGTGGCTCTGATGGATCTAGATTTTTTGAGGTGAAGCATTCTTTATAATTAGTATAACTGTATAATGTTATAATTCTAAATACTTGTTCTTTCTATTTTAAATCTACAATGGTTAATCTTCCTATTTTTCTAAAGTTACATTTAATGTCTTTACTTCTACAGAATAAGGCTATTCCACAAGATCACTCATTTACCAAATTTTAAATAATTTTTCCACCCAACAGTTTCTCTGCTTGTAGTCTTTCTTCATTTATTTAACAATCTTGTGTCTTCTAATATAATTATATCTATATCACATGTATTACACCAATCCAGAATTCCTATTTACTTTATTATATTATTACTATTTTTAACATTTACAGAAAGTACTCTAAAATTTGCATTTTCCCTTTTCCTTAGATTCATGGTTTGATAAGTTCATAGCTAATTACTAGACTAGCTTTCTTAATAGGTCATTCTAGGTCTAGCCAATTTCCTTCCCAAAGGTAAAACATCAAACACTTTACCATGTGTCTATGAGTCAGCACCTGAACCATTACACCAAACCCCAATCTTTAGCTCTATATATTCTTGTTCATCCATTTCTTTTCTTTTTCTTTTGTTTTTATCCCTTTATATTTTCTTTTTCTGTCTTTTACCATTCTACCAATAGAATTCTTTTTCTTTTTTACTTCCTCCCATGTTATCTCTTTTTCATCACTTATTTCAGAACCTTCTTCTATGTTTTCTTTATTTTTTCATCTACTTTTTCTTCTATTCCCAAAACTTCTAAAATGTCTTCTCTTTATACATTTCTTCTCTTTCTTTTTCTTTCTCCATACTCTCATTTTCATTTTTGTAATCCATCAGTAAATGTCCAATTTTGTTACATTTATAACATTTCAGTTCAAATTGTTTTGCATCATGTCCCATTTCCTCACAAATTTAACATTTTCTTTTGTTACAGTTACTTATCAAATGTTCTTTTTTTCACCAAAAAAATACATGTTTTGGGTTATCCCCAACATTTTATAATACAATTATTCCCATCCACATGTATCATGCTTGGTATATGCATATTTTGTTCTATTTTTAACACATTATTACAATCCCAGCCAACAGTCCATTAACCCCTTTTTTCATAAACTTTTTAATGTACAATATTTCTGCACATAAAGCTTTCAAAAGTCTCTATTTTACCCCTGTTTGAAATTATACATGAATCTCCTTTTTTTATTTAACTAATACATGTTTTTAGCACACAAAGATTCCATGGGTAACAATCTAAGAAAATTTTCAAAAGATTCATAGACTGTTCCTAAGCTAATGATCAAAAGGGCCTTTATAAACCTAGCAAAGTATTCTGAAGGAATGTCCTGCATCCATATACCTCACTGAGGGCCAGGCATTTATAAACTACCTCTGTCAATAAGGGACATGGGTGCCAGGTCTGATGTAAGTTCCACTGAAAAAAAACAATCTGAAATTTAATGCCACAAAATGTCTCTGTTTTATTTATTTATTTTTTTGTTTGTTTTTTGAAAGAAAAAAAAATAAACAAGAAAAATCTGTAATGAATTATCACAAAGGCATAGGCAATCATACACTTATGAAAATGAAAACAAACCATAGTGACATAATTTGAGTTGCAAATATACAACACAAACCATACTAACATTAATTTTAGTTGCAAATATTATACATCTCTTATAATCTAATTAATCAGACAAAAATTACACAGCTCATTCATATCTTGACTTCTTTTAAACCTAATTCCTCCTTTGCATGTATTGTTCCTACAATTCTCATTATTTATGTGTAATTTACTCCTACCATTTTCTAAAGATCCCAATTCCTGTTGTTTCATCTCTGTTGCTATACTCACTACTTCAACTACAGTTGGTTTTGACTTTGACTTCCATTTTCTAGTAATTACTTTTCTAACAACCACCATAGTTAGACTTCATGAGGCATTACCCATGAAGGAAATTCTGATTCTGTATCACAGCTCAAAAAATAATTTCCTTAATTACACCAATTTGCTTACCCAGTATCCCTGACAGAGTAGCTTGCAGGCAAACTTTAAAGTCTGGCAACTCATTACACTCCCAGAAAATATCTTCCTCAGATACATATTTCTTCCTCATCACACCTCCAAAATTGCTGTCTGCATGAGGAAAAATACTTTGGAGTCTATTTTGGGTATAAAAATAACTACATAAACACTTGCAAGCAAGGATCCTAAATATTTTAGATTTTGTTGCATATTTGGGAGACATACATATATCCCCTAGTGTTTCTTTTAGAATTGATTATCCAGTCTGTCTTCCCAATATTTTCTAATTTACTTTCCGCGTTGATTGGTTCTTGTAGTTATAATGCAATATTTTACATGATTTAATTGTTTCTTTTTTAACAGCAGCTTCTGTTCTAGATTCTAATAAAAACTCTACCAGTGTTGGTCTTTTGCTTAGGATCCTCATCTCCTTCTCTTTGCCTATTCTCTGAATTCAATCCTTGGGAAGGCAATCTCTAACATGCAGTCCAAATAAATTCTTGGCCTCTTCCCATTCTATTACCTTTTCCCCTCTAATTACTTACTCCCAATACCTTGTTTTTTTTGCCAATTTTTTCCAATAAACACTAGCGCTCTCTTGCCTATTGTCTATATCCCTAATTGCAGATATCCCTACTGGCAGTGCCTCCTTTCTCCATTCCCACGTTGGCTCAGTTCTTTTTCTTTAAATAAATCATCCTGCAACCCTCCCAACTGGAGGGTTGTAATTATACCCTGCATCCATAATTTGCTGACTCTTTAAATATTTTCCTCAGAATCCTGCACACATTCTCCAGTCCTGAC
This sequence comes from Protopterus annectens, assembly GCF_019279795.1. Lineage (NCBI taxonomy): Eukaryota > Metazoa > Chordata > Ceratodontiformes > Protopteridae > Protopterus > Protopterus annectens. The sequence continues at coordinate 1,347,986,564 of NC_056729.1, read as the reverse complement.
ATTTTCTCCTTCATTTTCTTCACCACTCTATCAACTCTCTCTCTCTCCATCTTCTTCCCTGTTTCTCTGGGCCACCTCTTCACCTGGAATGGAAATAGGAAGTGCTCCCCCAAAATGGGTCCTGTTTGCAACAATGATGAGTAGGAAAAGTTCCCTAATGCCATGGTCAAATTTCCCACAGTAGTAAAAATACCACCACAAGTCTAAAGAGAGACTGCTAGCCTAGTGTAACTAACCTTGTCAACAAAGGATAAAAAAGTAAAATAAAATAAATTTTCTGATCTTCTTCTACCCATACAGAGAGGTTTTTAACATACAAATATTAATTATTGTGCTTTATTTCTACTAAGTTTATTATATTTTGTTTTAGTGAAGACTTCCATAAGATACATGGCTGCACTTTCCCTTAATATGAGTGCTCTATATCAAATATAAAGCATGGACAACAGCATGACTAGATCTCTGCAATGTTTTTTCTTTCTGATATACAATATCAAGACCCAAAACTATAAACAACTATAAACAAAAGACACAAACAGTAAATAGGTGTTGTGACTAATGGGCCAAGAACATTTTGGAATAGTGTTGCTACTAATTTTAGTAATATATTTTATGAAAATATACATGTGGTAAAATAAGCAGCTGCTCTACAATCTTTTTTTAAATATTTATTCTTGAAATCCTTGTTCTGTTATTTATCCAGCCTTGAAAATCTCAGTGTGGTAAAAGATAGGCAAATTTGATTTCAACATAAACATACAACAGTTAAATATAATATGCTGTATTTGAAAGGCTAGGGCTGTAATTTGTTGCTAAATATGCATATTATCACTAAATACTGATAAAGGGTAATTTTGAAGTTGATATTGCATTCAGAAATACAAAGAGCATTTACAGAAGCATGAACATTTAATGTGAAATTCAGTTTATGAGGCTTTCAATAGTTTTAATCTGGACTGACACAGATACATTTTCTGATGAATATTGTTAAAAAATAATACATTTACAAGAATTCCAAGTATTTCTCACCCCAGTTAAATGTACACATATACTGCTGATTCTTATTTATCCTATTATTTCAGGAGATCAATCCTTGAAAGAGATAAAGTTACCAACAGATAATTACAAACATTATTTTCATACACAGATGAAAGCATCGAGGGTCCAATTTTTAATAAAGTACCAATTTATGGGTGACATCAGATGTACTGAAATTCTACATGAACATCAATACTGATATGCTTTTAAAGATAAAACTGCTTTTGTTCAATAACTGGGTTTCTGTTTAAAGAACAATTAGACTGAGTCTTCAAATGAGTAATACCTAGAGACAATGAAACAGCAATGGAAATATGTTTTGTTCTAAACTGCAACAACCTATATAAAGGTCCCTATACATAGGCACACACACACACACACACACACACACACACACACACACACACACACACACACACACACACACACACACACACACACACACACACACACACACACACACACACACACACACACACACACACGCACACACACACACACACACACACACACACACACACACACACACACACACACACACACACACACACTGGAGAATAGAAAAACACCACCAGCACTGGTGTAAAGAGCAGTGATAAACAGGAACTCTTTACATGATACAACAATTTGCAATTCACAGACATTTTAGCTGTATTCAGAAAGAGCTTATTAGTGGCTAATTCGCATGTCTCTGAATTACATTTAACTACCACCAGTTCTAATCAGCACTTTCCTACAGTCAATAACACTAGTGGTCCATACACTGTGCTGCTGCTTGTACCCTCCAGTCTTTCTGTCACACAAATACACACATTCAAACACACACCACATACTTCATAACTGTCCCTGAGCTGACAGAACAGCCCTGATGTCTCATCTTATTTTTGTCACTGTCCTAATACATCATGCATCCTTATAGTCAGTAAATAATGTCAAATATTACAATTTCTTTCCACTTAGTGTGTGTAAAATGGATACTGAAGGTAGAGCCATTGTTCTATTATTTTGTAAAGGAATTTTATTAATAGTTTAAAATTTCTCCCTGGTGTCATCTAGTGTCCTTACTGGCTTTGTAGTGAAGCCTCCTCAGAGATGGACACATTCCTGCTGTTGCCTTCACAACTTACGGACTGTTACTCTCAGTGAATAATGACAAAGTTTCATGCTTTTTATAATATAAAATAACACTGACTACATCAACTGCTTAATTCTGCTGCTTTCTGTATCGTGGGTGCAGGATTCAAAACCTTCACACCTCTTTTAATTTACATATATTTTATGCAAACATTTGAAATTTACTTGGTGTCTAGAGGTGGCATGGAGGAATAACAGCCCCTGTCTGAGAATAAAGGATACAGGTTTTGATTCCTTTTTAGTGCCATAAAAGCAGGCTATATACAGTATACCTTGAGTTTAGTCCCCCCCCAAAACTTATCTTTCTTATTTTATTATACAGAATTGCTGTTAATACACAATATGTACCTTATCCCTGGTGTCTAGTGTTGCCCAATCCCTGAACCCATGTCTTCCATCTTTAAACATTTTTTCCTAAGACCTTTAAGACATGATACAGACAGTATCCTAGTTTCTAGTGTCCTCCCAGACCTTTAGGTACAAGGTTTGAAGTACATAACAGCCAGTCTAAAGGGGCTGGATAAAAAGAGCACTTAGGTACTAGCCATCTACTTGGAAGGGAATACCTAATATCGATTTACCAATGAATTGTTATTGATTTTGCTTTAAAACGAGTTTGTACTAACTGCAGAAAACAGGCTGTCAGTTTGATTGGCTAAGCTAAAGGAGGAAGTATTTAAATTGATTCTAAGGTTTGTGTAAATTGTCTGAAGAAGAAGAAGTTCGGGTAAAACCCGAATGAAAAGCACTTAACGTACTTGAGTGTTTTTTTAAAATTGGTTCAATATTAATTCAAGGAACAGTGTGTTGTTTTTATCTATTAAACGAGTGGAAGTTTTCTATCCTTGGTTCGCTGGTTGGTGACTGTTTTTCCTGGTTCATTGGTACTCGTTAGTGTTTGCTGTTAAGGAATAATGTTATAAAGTTAACCCTGGTGACTAGTGTCCCCCCAATGTTGCAAGATTTGCTCATTAGTCTAAGGAAGTGTGGAAGTATGAATGTCCTCCCAACACACACATACAAACACACATACACACACAGTCCCTCCACAAAATCGCACTCACAGACACACTTACCCATTCAAGCTTAACCACAAACCTACTCTATTCCCTAACTGATCCCTCTAAATGTGACCTCCTGGGCAGACGCAGACACACACACACACACACACACACACACACACACACACACACACACACACACACACACACACAAACTCACATGATCAGCCAACACATACACCCACCAACACTCCCTGTCACCAGCACTTACTTCTACAGTGATGAGCTTTTTGCTGATCTTCATCATGAGCATCAATGTTAATTTACATAACCTAGTGATTCTCTAGATTTCTCAGTTGTGTAATTGCCTTAGCACATACAGTTCTCAGGGATAACACATGGTAATTTATTTATTATTTAACATTTATTGACAGGGAAAGTCTGACTAGGCAGTGCCTATTTTCAGTGGAGGCCAGGGGATAAACACTCCGGATGAATGTCTGTGGAATGTAAGAAGAAACCGGAGCACCCAGAGGGAAACCCACGGGAACGCACGGAGGACATGTAGACTCAACACAAAAGGCACCCCAGATGAGAAATGAACCGTACAACCTCCTGCTGTGAGGTGACAATGGTAGCAATGTTAACTGCTGCATCACTGCGCAACCCAATTAGCATAATTAGCGTATGTCTCTCCCTTGGAATGCCTCATTAGTATTTAGCACAAAAGCAGAGGCAGCCCACTGTGAAAGCACTATGCTACTTCTGTTTCTGAATAAGAAAATACCGCTTAACTGAATTCCAGCAACATATATATATATATATATATATATATATATATATAGAGATATATATATATATATATATATATATACGTAGAAATATCCCAAGGAGCCAAGGTCTGCACGTGTAGTGATACGACCACAATCAACTCAGCCAAATGCTAAGGTATAATGCTCACAATCAACGAGCAAATTCAGAGTCAAAAACATTGATACATAGAATCCAGACAGGAATAAAAGTTCTTCACTCCAATTGTAGAACAAGAAAGCAAAAAGTGGATACGAATTTATTAGTAGTAAGCGCTTTTGCGGGCATCAACCCCGCTTCATCAGGCAAATGCAAACATTTTAGGAACAGTTTAAAATACAATTCAAACTACCTTCATGTCCAATAAAATCTTAGCTGCCAACCCATGTGACTTCCTCTCATTCATTCAAGGATACAAAGTATCGCAACCATTTAAAGCAATAGCATACCACTACATCCTAGCAAGTTTTGTTAGGTCACCTATCTAGGTCAACCCCACTTCATACAAATACAAACATTTTAGGAACAGTTTAAAATACAATTCAATATACCTTCATGTCCAGTAGAATCTTAGCTGCCAACCCATGTGACTTTCACTCATTCTTTCAAGGATACACAGTATCACAACCATTTCAAGCAATAACAACCCACTACATCCTAGCAGGTTTTGTTAGGTCACATATCTGCAAATCATATCGCACATTATATGTGCAATTATTAGCATATATATTTAAACATAGTGTCAGATTTCAAATCTATAATGCTTCTACATAAAAGTAATGAGCCTTGAATCTAGAAACTAAGACAGCTGTATAAAGTATCGTAACACTTCAAATAAACATACTATATGCTCATCTACATAAGCAGCATTCTTAAACCCTGGTAGTGTCCACTTGCTCCTTCAAGCTTGAAAGTGATGTCACAAGCTGCACAAGTATATGCATCAAATGGGAACATTCGCACTAGAGTGTTGTAAAACATAACAGTACGCTTGTTATAATTCCCCATACAACCGCATATACTGGCGGTCACATTTGCATTAAAAAGCTTATAGCAATGAAAAATGTAGTTCACCTTACTATTGGCTTCAAGCTTTAAGGTAATCAAACGAATACATCAAGTAGAAACCTTTAAACTAAAGATATAATAAAACGTTGTACTGCCCTTGTTGTAGAAAGTTAATACCTAACATCTAACCGCATGTACTATCGGTCGCTATTACATTAAAAAGCAAATTGCCACCAAAAATATAATTCACCTCACTATAACATATAAAAAATACATCTATATTACAAAGTGAGAACTACAAAATAACAACTAAAAGACATACATGGTACTATACACCACTAGATTGCGTACGCTGAAAATGCGTCTATAGGTAAAGAATTACTAGTCGATACACAGCTGCATTGCATAGAACGTCCATCTAATGGTACCATAATAACGTTAAATATAATATACATATATATATATATATATATATATATATATATATATATATATATATATATATATATATATACAATGTTGATGGTACCTAAATGTATTAACACTTAAAACTAGAAAACCTGAACAATGTTAGCTAAATAAAGTCAAAAACACTATGTATAAAGATCTAGAAGTAATACTAATATACAATAATATAATAAAATAAAAACATAAACATAAACTATTACAATAGATCGATGATGATATATATACATATAAAAAATAAGTAGAAATTAATTAATACTACAATAAAAACTAAATACATTACACATATAAATATGTACACATAATATATATAAATATAAATATAAATATGAGTATAAATATATTATCTCTGCTAGTCAAATTCAACCCTATCAAAAAAGAGAGAATATATATATATATATATATATATATATATATATATACATATATATGTACACACATACACATAATTGCATATGTATACATATACACATACACATACAAACATATATGCACACACATATGTGTGTAAAAAACATTGGAATAAATATAGATAATATAAATATAAATATATAAGTACATATATGCATAAAACAAGCATTTTGTATAAACATACTATAGACTCATCTACATTCTGTATAAGGCACATGTAAGCTACTAAGCACCACTAATAATATCACAAAAAATTGATTCAATATATCTAAAGGTATGCATAAAATATCACTAAATTCACAACATTATTATAATCTACTATCTAATATGCCTACTTTTTAGTGTGGGTTTCAATGATATGGTCTCATTGAGCCCTCTTCTTCTGTGAGCCCCAAGTCTTAAAATCCATGTCAGTTCCATCTCTTCTGTTCTATTAACAATGTCTCCCATCCGTATAGAGGGTTGCACTACATATAGCACCTGAAATAGAAAGGTGTGTGTATTGCCAAACTTCAAAGTATGTTTTGCTAAGGCACTACACTCATCACCCCTATTCAGGCAATAATGATGGTCCCTAATACGTTCCCTTAGGGACCTGTTCATTTTACCCACATAGAAATTAAAACATTGTATACAGTGGGCAATGTATACAACATTCCTGCTGTTAAAATCGGATTCAATCCTAATGTCCCAAAGTTTACCTGTGTGTGGGTGTTTGAAATAGTGAGATTCGTCAATATACGGACATTGAGCACATCGCCCACACTTACTAGTCCTACAAAAACTTGAAGAATTCAAGCATACATGAGGTTGATTATAGCATAACATCCGTTTTAAGCTAGGCATATTGCTATAGGTGAAACTAGGGTGTTTCCCTACAATACCTTTAACCCGTTCATCTGTGGTGAGAATATTCCAGTTATTGGTAACTGGTCTTATCACCACTTCTACATTATAACAAAAAGGGATTAAAAAAGATTCAAGCATGGGTTTAGAGTGTTTAACCTGTGTTGATTCAGAAGCCATTGAGAAGTAGGGTTGTGCTCTATTAGCTCTGATATGATTCATGTTGGTATAAACCCTATGGATCTCTTGGGTGGAGTATCCACGACCCAACAAACCTTCCTCCAGCTGCATGAGCTCCTTATTGAATAACTGCTCTGTACTAGAGAGCCTAGACAAACGCATAGCCTGCCCCTTGACAATGTTATTAAAAATATGGGGGTTATGCATACTGTCCCTTGACAAATATGAGGGCTTGTAACACGCTTTACGATATACTTGGGTATTCACTTTCCCCTTATCAAAAAACACACTGACATCTAAGAAGTCAATGTTAGTGTATGAATATTTCATAGTAAACTGTAAAAAAGTACTACTACTAT